>NC_045555.1:17985090-18248739 GCF_009769535.1 Thamnophis elegans | reverse complement strand
TAATTATTGCCTTTGATAAAGAAGTAAGAAATAAGGAAGTTATCAAATTTACAGATGATGAAAAATTAGATGGCACCATTAATATTATACACTAGAAGACCATCAACATTCAGAATGATCTTGATTGCTAAGAGCACTGCTCTGCAAATAACGCACTTGTATTTAATAGAGTGAAATGTAAACTCCATCCATTTAAAAAATCAAGTTTACAGGCCTATAGTGTGCAACATATAGCTTAAAAATCATGGATAGAAAAAGGAATGTGAAGTGTGATTCATCACAACTTTTATGTGGTTGCATCAACAGTAGTATACTTTTGTGTTGAAAAACCTATTGCTGTAGTTGCTAATGTTGTTTGGGGGAAATGCCCCAATGGCATCCTCGTCGTTATGGTTCTAAGGCCCTTTTCCCCATTGCATGTTAAAGCTGCATGATGAGAATGTGTTAACATTGCCAGTTTTCTGCACTGTTCCATGACATTGCTTCTAGTTCATCCACAGGCGTTGAGTGAAAGTCAATCATCAATAGCTGTAACAAGCATAAAAGTAGCATTTCCATCACAAGTGTTTGTGTGTCTGTGTGTAAACTCTGCATCACTTTGCTACCTTGGAAGTTAAGCCAAATGATCAACAATAGATAGGTCCAGAGATGGGTTGGGAGGCATGGCCACAGTCCATTTCCTCTGTTCTCCAGCCAACCTCTGTGATGGCCATTTCACTCTTTGCCTTTGTCTTCCCTGGTATACTGTTTCCTTTGATAGCTGTCAATTCCACAGTTCCTGCCAGTTCTCACCTCTTCTATAGAAGAGGTTCCACAAATCTACAGTGCTGTTTAGAACCGGTTCCAGCTCCCTCCCCCCACCCATCCACACATCATCAAGATGAAGAGCAAGAGGAGGAATTCTGGGAGTTGAAGTCCACATGTCTTAAAGCTTTCAAGTTTGAACACCCCTGGGTTTTTTTTCCTTAAGAGTTAGGGGTTCAAGGGTATTGTAATTTGATAGCTTTAAGACTTGCGTGCTTCAAATGCCAGTTTCTGAGCCAACATTTTGGTTGCTAAGCAAGAGCTTTGTTAAAGTGAGTTCCACCACATTTTACAAGTTGGCCACGCCCACCCAGACACATGGCTGGCAAGCTACTCCCACCCAGTCACATGACTGGCAAGCCACTCCCACAAAGCAGGCTACACCTACAGAAGAGGTTCTAAAAAAATCTGAAACCCACCACTGACACACAGCCCTATTTGTTTCTAGCATGAAGTTCTCTTCAGGGTCCCAGCAATATAAGAAATCATGCCTACACTCAAGGGTGGGCTTCAAAGGTTTTAGCAAGGAGTTCTCTGCCTGGTTGATGGGTGGGTGTGGCCATGGTGGGCATGGCATTGTCAGCCTCCTGCACCATGGCAGGATGGGGGAGTTTTTGCCTTTCCTGGACTCCAGAAGGTTTCCTCAAGTCTCCGGGAAGACGAAAACGGCCTCCCCAGGCTCCATGGGCCCTTTGGAGGTTGGAAACCGGCCCGTTTCCCGCCTTCCCAAACTTCCAGTAGGCCCGTTTTTCACCCTCCTTAAGCTTCCATGCACACCCTGCACTTACCTGCATCCAAAACAGGCTCCGTGGGGACTCCTAGGAAGGGCAGGGTGGGTGTGGCCAGCCAGGAGTGGGATTTGGGGGTTCTTCAAACTGTACAGAATCTTAGCTAGAGGTTCTCCTGAGCCCCTGTGAACCCCCAGCAACCCACCCGGGTGACTGTTTTATTTGGGAGAAGAAGGCAACCATAGGAACTCTATCCTGAAGTGAGTAGAGCTCCACCTTTCTAAGTGCGAAAGGAATCTTTTCACACACTGCAACAATATTCTGAAGTATATGTTTACATTTACTTGCAGCCACTCCGTTTTTCTTCATGGCAGTGCCTCGAAATCATGAGGGATGTCAAATTTGGCCTTGCCAATTTCCCTATGTTTGTTGATTAAAGTATTCCCTTTTCCTTCTCCCTGAAGGAAAAGGGAGGTGTAAAAGCATCTACTATATTTTTCAGAGTGTAATATGCACCTTTTCCCAGTATTTTTGGCCTCCCCAAACATGGTGCCCCCTTTGCAAAAATAGCCATGCATAGCCTTTAGGAGGCTTCCAGAATGCTCCTGGGAGCTGGGGAGGGCAAAAATGAGCAAAAAATGGGCCATTTTTTGCTCATTTTGGGGCCCATACAGCTCCCAGGAGCACTCTGCAAGCCTCCTAAAGGCTATGCATGCCCTTTTTTTGACAAAAAACAGGCCTGTTTTTGCAAAAAGATTGGGCCATTTTGGGGAGGTCTGCAGAGTGCAAAAACTTTTTTTTTAATTTCCTCTTCACAATCTTGGTGCATCTTATACTCTGGTGCGTCTTATACTCTGAAAAAATATGGTAATTGTACCATCATGGCAGGGCCTCTCTCCCCTCCTCCCTACAGCTGTTTGGTGTCTTCCATTATGTTTCTTCCCATTTTTTTTTAACTGAGGAGTTGCCCCAATGGACTGTGGGAGAAAGAGCTGACTAACTACCTTCAAGAAACCAGACCAGTAATGGTATCCTATTATCTTCATTACCAGTTTGGTAGGAAGGGCTCTTCTACAAGGCACCAATAGTGTTGACATCCTATGCAGGAGATGGCAGAAAAGACCCAAGGAACCAGACGGACTATCCCCACCAACCTGAAGGATCCTGATGGACAGGGAAGTGAGCAAAGCAATGTGAGAATATCAATTGCTTTGAGTTTAAGTAATGACGCACTCAGTGATCAGGACAGCATTATAGACTTAGGGCTCTTCTGGGGCATCTTTCCACCTCACCAAGCAGAAAAGGGGAACTACTAGAGGACTAGAAAAGAGTTGACTTGGTTCCAATCTCCAAAAAAAGGAAAGAAAATGGATACATGACCAATCACTTCTTCCAGCCCTTGTTGGTGCTGGGCATGCCTTGATCACTCCGGGAGGCATGCACCAGTCTTCAAAATGAAGTTGCTTGAGTTCCTTGATTTCAAAACAAATTGCAGCAGTTGCTGCCAATTAACCAATAATAAAAAAGTATATCATACCAAAAAATAAAAAGTCCCACCAATGTTCTCCAGGCTCAGCATACAGCTTCTACAACTGAAATGCTCTTGTGACATTTTATTGGTATTATTACCATATTTTTCGGAGTATAAGATGCACCTTTTCCTCCCCAAAAGAGGGTGAAAATCTGGGTGCATCTTATACACTGAATATAGCATTTTTTTGCCTCCCGAAACCCTGCCCCCATCACCAAAATGGCCATGCATATCCTTTAGAAGGCTTCCAGAGTGCTCCTGGGGGCTGGGAGGGCAAAAATGAGCAGAAAAAGTGCCTTTTTTGCTCATTTTTGCCCCCCCCCCTCGGCCCCCAGGAGCACTCTACAAGTATCCTAAAAGCTATGCATTTCATGAAAAACAGGCCATTTTTTGGAGGTCTACTGAGTGCAAAAACTTTTTTTAAAAAATTTGCCTCTTCAAAATCTTGGTGAGTCTTATACTCTGAAAAATATGGTAATCATATTGCCCAGTTATGGATTTTGAAGATTTTGCATTGGAAGGGAGAAGCGAGCTGGGAGGAGATGGGTTGCAGGTACATACAGTATGGTGGTGGGGAAATACTAGCCCTAATAGTGTATGTAATGTATACGTGAATACAATCAATACTATACAGTGGCAGATGCAGTCTTTGGAGTGCTTTGCATACATTTGTGAACATTTCTACTGTACCAAACTCTGCCATTAGAAGGCTTTGTGTAGGCCTGGTGCCTCAGCAGAGAAGGCCTTGTCCCTTCGGCACAAGAAGCAGCACCAAAGTCAAGAGCCGAGCAGCTGGAAATAAGGAGAAACTTTCTGACAGTGAGAGCAATCAACCTCTGGAATAGCTTGCCTTTGGAGGTTGTGGGAGCTTCATCACTGGAGGCTTTCAAGAAGAGATTGGACTGTCATCTGTCTGTAATGATGTAGGGTTTCCTGCTTGGGCGGGGTTGGACTAGAAGATCTCCAAGGTCCCTTATAACTCAATTATTCTAACAGAATGTTAGGTCTATGGGTTGCAGAACCAAAGAGAAGCAATGTACAGTAGTGGCCAAAATTGTCGAAACCTTTTTGGAAAAGTGTATTTTTGAGGTTTGATGGCTAATAACACCCCTTTTTTTTTTGAGTTTCAGGATAATCATATTCCACTGCTGGAATGGCCTGGCGATAGCCCAGACCTTAACCCAACTGAAAATCTATGGAGCCAGCTAAGGAAAATTGTTAGTCAGAAGCAATCCAGCAATAAAACCCAGTTAATAGAAGCAATCATTCAATCTTGGTTTCACATTATAACAGCTGCAGAACTAAAAGACTTGGTTCACTCCATGGGAAGATGTTGTAAGGCTATAATTCATGCTAAAGGTTACCCAACTAAGTATTATCTGACATGGTGATAATTTTTGTATATCTCATTTTTTCTATGGTGATAATTTTTATACATCTCATTTCACTTTTTTTTCTTAATAACTGCTATTCTAATAGCAAAACCTTCAAAAAAAAGTTATTGCATTACATTTTTGATTAAGGTATCTTTCCATTGATATATAATTTTATGGCATGACTCAAAAAAAAAAAGTAGTGTTATTAGCTCATTTTAGAAAATACACTTTTCCCAAAAGGTTTCCACAATTTTGGCCACTACTGTAGAACTAAGAAAAAATGTCCTAACAGTAAGAACAATGGGACAGAAGTTGCCTTTGGAAGTTGTGGGAGCTTCATCACTGGAGGCTTTCAAGAAGAGACTGGACTGCCATTTGTCAGAAGTGTTGCAGGGTCTCCTGCTTGGGCAGGGGGGGAGGTTGGACTAGATGACCTACAAGGTCCCTTCCAACTCTGTTAATCTGTAATCCACTCCTTTTCCAGCCTGCTTGCGACTCTTCCTGGGATTTTCCCAGGGGAGAAATGCCAATGGAAAGTCCTGGCTGGCTTTCTCAAACTTTCTTTTGAGAGAAAGATTTTTTTAATTGAGTTTTTTTTATGTTTTCCATTTTCATAACATATAATCACATGTATACTATTGCATAGCCAACATCATATTGTATTGTTATATGTTTATATCAATTCACCTTACCATCAGCTCCCAAAAGCAATTATTGGCTCGGTTCCACCACAAAACCGCGGTCGACTAAAGCGCGTGTGACTAAAGCGCGGTGACAAAACCGCGCCGTCAAAACCGCGCGACAACAGCGCGCCGACAGAAGCGCACTGTAACATAACCCTAAAAATAACCCTAAACCTAACCCTAACCCTAACTAAACCTAACCCTAAACCTAACCCTAAACCTAACCCTAAACCTAACCCTAAACCTAACCCTAAACCTAACCCTAAACCTAACCCTAAACCTTACCTTAAGTTAAATCACGCTTCTGTTGGCGCACTGTTGTCAGTGCACTGTTGTCGGCGCGCTGTTGTCGGCGCGCTGTTGTTGGCGCGCTTTTGACATCGCGGTTTTAGCACCGCGGTGTTGTCGGCGCACTTTTGACGTTCGCGGTTATGTCGTGCCACGAATGGCTCTTCTGCTCTCCATACACCATATTTGTACCTTATCCATCACTTTCTTCTTCCTCTGTCCTCCCCCCTCCCTACTTCCTTTCTTCCCTCTGTTGCCCTTCTCTTCTCTACTTCCCCTTCCTCTCTCCTTCTCCTCCTTGAGAGGAAAGTTTGCGGGGTCCTCCTGCCCACAGGACTTCCACCATTCCCATCTCCCCAGAGCCATGGATCATTGCCTAGGCAGGAACCTGGCTCTCTCAGGGCTTGTGGGCCATGTGGCAGGCCCTTCCTGAAAGGAAGTGCAAGAAGAGCAAGTAAGATGATGAAAGACCAGGAGGCTAAAACATATGAAGAACGGTTGGTTGGAGGATTTGGGTTTGGCTAGTCTAGAGAAATGAAGAACTAGTGGGGACATGACAGCAGTCTTCCACTATTTGAGAGGCCGCCCCAAAGAGGAGGAGGTGAATTTATTTTTCAAAGCACCAGAAGGCAGGACAAGAAACAATGGATGGAAACTAGTCAAGGAGAAAAGCAACCTGGAATTGAGGAGAAACTTCCAAATAGTGAGGACACTTAACCAGTGGAACAGTTTGCCTCCAGAAATTGTGGGCGCTCCATCACTAGATGTCCTTTGAGAAGAAACTGGCAGTCACTTGTCTGAAATGCAATAGGATCTCCTGCTTGAGCAGGGGGCTGGACTAGAAGACCTCCAAGGTCCCTTCCAGCTGCATTCTGATTCATGATTCAAGTGTCTTGAAGGGGGAGGGGGGGAGGGCAAGTCTTTTGCATGGAGGGGTGAACTGGCCATAGCTGCCCCTTTCCCTTTTCCTTTGGGCCTCTCTCAGGGCTGCCTTTGCCCTGGGAACTTTCCTGATGTCAGGTTAATGAGTAACCGGTGCAGAAGGAGGCATTTTCTTGGGAATGTGAACTATTTCCTTTCTGGTAAAGAAAGAAAGAGCAGGTGGGCGATTAAAAACTGGGGGTCCCAGGTTACCACGTTTTCTGCTGGGAAAGGCAGACCCAGACTCACTTCTTAAGAGGAGGAGCCTGCGTGAAGCTCCATCATGTCATCCCCCCCTTCCCTTTGTTCATTCATTCATTCATTCTATCTATCATCTATCTATCTATCTATCTATCTATCTATCTATCTATCTATCTATCTATCTATCTATCTATCTCTATTCATCTCTCTCTCTCTCTCTCTCTCTCTCTCTCTCTCTTAATCTATCTATCTTCTATCTCTATCCATCATCTCTCTCTCTCTCTATTTCTCTCTTAATCTCTCTCTCTCTCTCTCTCTCTCTCTCTCTCTCTCTTAATCTATCTTCTATCTCTATCCATCATCTCTCTCTCTCTCTCTTTCTCTCTTAATCTATCTATATCTATCTATCTATCTATCTATCTATCTATCTATCTATCTATCTATCTTGGTTTGTCAAGCATGTATGAGAAAACAAGTATATGTATGAATTTAACATATGAACATACGTATAAGTATCAGCAGGTATACATATTTACATAAGAAATGAGTAAAAATAGATGGGAGCAGTAGGACAGGGACGGTATGCACGCAGGTGTGCTTATGCACGCCCCCTTACAGACATCTTAGGAATGGGGTGAAGTCCACGGTAGAGAGTTTAAGGTTAAACTTTTTGGGGGTTTGAGGATGTAACAACAGAGTTGGGTAGAGCATTCCAGGAGTTGACCACTCTGTTGCTGAAGTCGTATTTTCTGCAATCGAGTTTGGAGCAGTTTACCTTGAGTTTGGATCTATTGTTTGCCTGTGCATTGTTGTGGTTGAAGTAGTCGTTGACAGGTAGGGCATTGTAGTAGACAATTTTGTGTCTTATGCTTCGGTCAGACGATAAGCTAGTTCTAGGTTGTCCAGGTCCAAAATTTGAAGCCTGGTGGCATAAGGTATTCTGTTCTGAGCAGAGGAGTGGAGGACTCTTCTCGTGAAATGCCTCTGGACCTTTGGAACTAAGAAGGGCAGTCTTGTCCCCCCCCCCTTGCCCCCCCACCCAAAAAAAGTTTCGGGCCATGCTAATTCTGAGAAGTCTCTTGGCTCTGGAGAAGGGACTTTGCCTGGCTCAGCTGCTTCAATATTCTGGCCAGCTGGGAGTCCTGGCCTGCTCCCTGTAAAAGGGACAAAGGACACAAAATTTGCTTTGGGTTTGCACTTCTCTGGGACTGCCCAGCCCTTAGTTCTCCCAGATGGTCCCTGCCTGCGACCCAAAGAGACAGAACATCCAGGAAATCAAGAAGACTTAAAGGAAGCCCCTTTGTAATTGGGCTAAGGAGAGGCCTGGATAAGGAGCTGCCCAGCCGCAAGCAAAACCCTCCTTTTCTTGGAACGAGAAATCGAGTTGGATGGGAATGGAGAGCTTTCCTGGCAGGATGGAGTTCTCTCCTGCTTTCCTTCTCTGGCCAAGAGTGCTGATGCCTCTCAACGCCCCACTTTCCCCCTCCATATCTCTTTCCCTTTGCTCCTTTTCCTTCCCTCCTCTGCTTCCTCCCCAAGCTCCTTCCTTCCTTCTTCCCTTCCTTCCTTCTTTCCTTCCTTCTTCTCTTCCTTCTGTCTTCCCTTCCTTTCTTCCTTCTTCCCTTCCTTCCTCTTCCTCCCTCCCTCCCTTCCCTCCTTTCCTTCCTTCCTTTCCTTCTTTCCTTCCTATCCTTTCCTTCCTTCTTCCCTTCCTTCTTCCCTTCCTTTCTTCTCTCCTTCCTTTCTTCTTTCTTTCCTTCCTTTTTCCCTTCCCTTCTGCAGCCCAGAACCGGATGGTGGTCTCTGAAGTTCCCAGTCTAACTGGCTGGTGTCAAGAATCCCTCACTCGCTCTCTCCTTAGCCAGCCTGGCGTGACGGATTAAACATCAACTAGTTAAATAAAAATTAATATCAACGGCTTCCTAACTTCTAATGTCATGTTGTTTATAACTAATGAACTGATTAGGGGGATAAACATCTTCGGAAGACGAGGCGGCTGCTTCTCTCGGCTCTTCGTCAGAATCGGCGGCTTCGCCCGGCTCTTCGGCGGTGGCTTCAGGGCGACCCATCCCCGCGCCCCCCTGCGCCATCCAAGCAGCCGCGGAGAGAAAGGAGAACGTGGAGCCCAACGCTGTGGGGCGGCAGGGAGGAGTGGAGCGGGGCGGTGTATTTGGGAGCAAAAAGGGCTTAGCTGGGTTTAGAGGCGGGAGGCTGAGGGTGTTTAAATTGTCACGGTTCCCATGGCAATAATGAGCAGCAAAGCTTGGCCGGAGGGCGGAAAATTATTCTTACAAAGCTGGGAGGGGAGAGAGGGGGGAGGGGTGGGGGGGAGAGAATCTCTTCCTTCTCTTCCGAATCCAGTTCGCGGCCGGTGCTCGTTTCAAAGTTACTTTGATGAGAGTTAGACGAATGTCCCTTCTTACAAATGATTAACTTTCCAAAGTCCCGACTTTTTCAAAAACTATATGAGACGAAGCTACAAGCTTACAACACTCTTCGGGTGCGCGCTCAGATGGGTCCCTTTTTTTGGGGCCGAGATTCGTAGCCCAGTCAGATCGCAGACTCTTTGGAGGATCTTAAACCGGGGTGAAATCCATCAGGTTCTGACAGGTTCTGGAGAACCGGTAGAGGAAATTTTGAGTAGTTCAGAGAACTGGCAAGCAAATGCCACCTCTGGTTGGCCACGTCCCATCTATTCTCTGCCTCCCGAGTCCCAGCTGATTGGGAAGGAATGGAGATTTTGCAGTATCCTTCCCTTGCCACACCCACCAAGCCACGCCCACCAAGCCACACCACACCTACCAACCCACGCCCACAGAACAGATAGTAAAAAAAAAAAAAAGAATTTCACCACTGCCTTTAACCTGCTTCTCCTCCAGATTGACATTGGAACCTCGCCTGTTTCCCCCCCCTCTTTTTTCCATAAAGTATCACGAGTCTAAGAAAGAATGCGACACCCCCTCCCCCCAAGACCACTTTTTACAATTTTGTTCAGCAACAAGTTTGACAAGACCAGAATAGCAGGGGGAGGGGAGGGGACAATGTTAAAAGCGATTTTAGCAAAAGGCAACTTTAATGGAAGAATCAATGGGATGATGGTTCATTTTTTTCCTGGGGTACCTAATTGGAAGTTGAGACACTTTCCATCAAGGAAATGGGGTTAGGGAAAGGATGCTCCCTTGAGTATCCCAAATGCATTCGTTTTTTGCCATTCTTAGTTAAGGCAAGCGTTGGATAACTACATCTCAGAGAGACACAGCAGGAAACATCTTAGGATCGATTTGACTGGCTTGAAATTTGGCTTGAAATCTTGCCAGATATTGCAAAAGCGGAATAGGCATTTATATTGAAGGGTACCCCTTAAGAGATCGTTTATACAGATATTTCAGAGGTTGTTGTTGTTAGGTGCCAAGTCATGTCCCACCCATGGACAATGTTCCTCCAGGCCGTCGTGTCCTCTTCCATCCTCTGGACATCATTCAAGCTCACACAGACTACTTTGGTGACTCCATCCAGGCACCTCATTCTCTGTCATCCCCTTCTTCGTTTGCCCTCAATCTTTCCCAGCATTAGATTCTTCTCCAGTGAGTCCTTTCTTCTCATTAGGTGGCCAAAGTACTTGAGTTTCCTCTTCCGGATCTGGCCTTCTAAAGAGCAGTCAGGATTGATCTCCTCTAGGACTGATCGGTTTGATCGCCTTGCAGTCCAAGAGACTCGCAGGAATCTTCTCCAGCACCATAGTTCAAAGGTCTCCATTCTCTGGCGCTAGCTAAGCCTTTCTTATGGTCCAATCTTCACAGCCATCCATTCCAACTGGGAAAACCACAACCTTGACTAGATGCTCTTTTGTTGGCAGGGTGATGTCTCTGCTTTTTAGCATGCTGTCTAGATTTGCCATAGCTTTCCTCCCCAGGATCAATCGTCTTTTGATTTCTTGGCTGCAGTCAGGGGTTCCCCCTTAAATAAGAGGTGGCTTATAAGCATCTTTTCTTTGGTCTCCCCCGGGAGAGAGAAAGGCAGGGGGGACTCAGCACAGGTGCTCTTCTCAGGGGTTTTCCTCTAAATGCTAGGGGGGGGGGGAATTTACATCACCTGGGATGAGATTTCTCCTGGAAATGCGCTGGCAAAATGGCAATGCTCCCAGTCAAAAAAAAAGTTCCCCTTTTGGTCCATTTTTTATGCTCTTCTACTCAGGTCCTGCTTTGCATCCCTCAAGAAGTCTTCCAAGCTGGAATGCTACCCCGAGAATCCACTAGAGAAAGAAAATAAGGGCAACAACGGAAATGAGAGAGGAAGAGGAGGGAAGAGAAGAAAGGGTAAAGCAGAGGAAGTAAGGGAGGGGAAGTAAGAGCAGCAGAGAGGGTAAGAATGAGAAGAAGGGAGGAGGAGTGGGGGAAGGGGAAGGGAAGAAGAAAAGAGGCAAGAGAGGAGGAAAGGAGAAGGCAGAGAAGGGAGGTTGAGAAGGAGTAGGGTTGTTGCAAAACAAGATGGAGATACTCGGTGGCAAGAAAGTGACCCCAACTGTGATTTCTATGTTTGTAAGAAGATTGTGATAAACGACAATAGTTAATAGATATATGTTAATACTATTTACAAGAAGGTATATTTGTGAATGTATATGAAAGGAAAAAATAAAACTTTATACAGAAAAAGGTAGAAGTCCTCCAAGCTTCTTCTACCTTAGGAGTATTATTGGATGCCTTGGAGCAAGAGGGTGGAATTTGCCAGCCAAAAGGTCTTCTCCGATGAAGTTCTGACAGACAGGAAGTCTAACCCGGGCGATGATGTTTTCTGGGCATATCAGCTGTACACAAGCTGGGGAATGTCCCTTTTGGTGCTCCACTCTACTTGTCTTTTTCTCGGGTGGGTCAGTGGGATGGCACAGCGGTGGCTCTCCTGTAGCTGGGGCGACGCCTCTTCTTCCCTTTCTCCCTTCCCTTTTTTCTTGTCTTAGCTCAACGCTTGTAGTTGAGGTGGTCGCAGCCAAGTCAGCAGAGCGGGGAGCCAGCGAGATGGCCAAGGGGAGGAATATGAACGGCTGCAGCTGATCTGGCGGGCTGGGGACCAGTGGGGAGACGCGCTGGGGCCTGGTTCACAGCTGTAGCAGGAAAGCAGAAAAAAGGAGTGGGTGAGCAGCTCCAACGGTTATTTATGGACTTCGAAAGAGGCGCATCCATCCCCAGAACAGCGACTTCTTGCAGTCAGTCCCCAAGTGAGTGCAATCTGCCCCAAACTCTGCTTCTCTGACTCAATCTCCTAGTGGATGGAGCGGCGCCAGAAGTTCAGCCTGAGCAGAAGGCAAATATTTGGGTTCAGGAACCTCCGCCGTCTCCACTCAGGGTGCGTCGAGGCTTTGGGCGGCGGGGGTGTGGAAGAAGGCACCTTTTTCCCGTATCCCCAGGCTACATCTTTAGCTTCGTGTAAACCAAAGGTACATAACTTCCTGGAAGGGAGATCTTGGTGGGGGAAAGGAAGAGGGGGCGAAGGAAGAAGCAAAAGCTCCCGTTTCCAAAACGGCGGGGGGGGGGGGGAAGGCAAGCCATTTCAGGATGTCCCCAGAGGTGGTTTTCTTTTTCAGACTTAGAAGTGGGGATTTTTCCAGCACGAAGAAAAAGAACTTGGAAAATTGGTTTTGCTTAGCCTGATGACTGTGGATTCGCTACTATACAGGCGTTTCCAACAGTCAGTTTTAATTAGTGTGGTGCTAATGTCTATTTCACCACTTAAAAGGCTTAGTTATATACATATACATACATCCACATATACATACATACATACATACATACATTTACAAGGCTTTTAGTTATATACATATACATACATATATATGTATAACAAGGCTCTTAGTTATATACATATACATACATATATATGTATAACAAGGCTCTTAGTTATATACATATACATACATATATATGTATATACATATACGTGTGTGTATGTATATGTATATAACTAACATTCTTGTAAGTGGTGAAATAGACATTAGCACCATGCTAATGATTAAAACTGACTTTTGAAAACGCCACACACAAACACACACTCACACCCATACCCACACCCACCCACACACAAACCTGGAAAACCAAACCCCACCAAATACCACTGATTATCTGAGCGTATTAAATATGCACATATGGCATATTTAGGGATTTTAGACCATCGTCAGCTGATGGACACAAAGAAGCCCTGTGCAGAGAAGAAAATGTTCGTTTCAAATAAATGTTTTCATGTAGGTTTCCCGTTTACAACATGAAAGAAGTCCTTCCCAGTCTTTTATTCAGCATTTTAGATTTACATTTTTTTAAAAAAAATAACATATGCCCTGTCCCGTTTGCAGTCCCCTCTGTTCTATTTCCCTTCTGTGTCTCTAAAAGATCTGCCCAAGTCGCTTTGCATCTGAGGTTTAAATAGGAAGATCAATAGAAAACAGTTGTAATGATCTAATTAATTATAGCAAAATTAAAAGCGAGTAGAAAATCAATCTCTGATGGTGTTGAAGATGGAATTAAATTGATAGTCCATCTGTTCACCTCCTAGACCGTATAAATTTGCAACCCAAGGACGGAGCTAATGGGATCAGGCTGCCGGGAATCTCTTCCGGTTTCACCCTCCACCCCCACCGCCCCCCAACTCCATTGATTCTTGAGTTCAAACTTGCAAAATCGGATCCTTTCGCCGTTGCTCCTTCCCAAACTTGCATTTTACCCCTCCAGGTACCAACACCTCTGTCTTCCCCCTTCTTTCTCTTCCCTCCCTCCCACTTTCTTTCTCTTCATAGAAACACTCGCCCGCTGCGCCTGCCTGAAAATCCCTGGCAGTTTACAACTAGATAAACATTTACAGGGCCCGGTTTTCTTCCCTGTTTATGAAGGTTGGATAAACCACTTCGTAGCGCAAAGAAAAATTGTGGCCGCTTCTCCCCTTATCCCCCCCCCCCCCGTTTTAAATCAGGCCCCATGACGAATGATAAATAGAAGCATTTTTTTTAAAAAAAACGGATGTTTTCCCTCCCTGACCCTAAGTCCACTTTCTTGAAGGATTTTTTTCCCCAGAGATTGGGAGATGCGGATTGAAACGCCCAGATCAGCTTGGCGGTGGTCCCGAGACTTCAATCCTTAGCTCTGCCACACAATGGACTCGTCTTGTTTTCTGGTTGTTTTTTTTTTTTTAAAAAACGACACCGGTTTAAAGGCGTTCATAAATTTGTACCGCTCTTAATCGGGAAGGAAAGCGGGGGAAAAGACCACTGATATGAAAGGAAAACACGGAATCCTCTGAGTAAATAAATGGACGAGGTTTGATTGAATGTTCGATTGAATTAAATCCAACAGCACCGTTCTCCCAGTATGCAAATATTAGCTTCAAGTACCCTGCCCGGGGCGAGGGTGAGAGGGAGAGTGAGGGGCTGAAGGCAACGAGGGAGCCCTGGGAATGGCAGGAGTGACCCCCCCCCCGCCTACAGATATTGGCCGATGAATTTGGTGCTGCTGACTGCGGAGGAGGGCGGCAGGCTTTGGGGAGGGGTGGGCTGGGGCAGCCTTTTGCTTCACGTACACCTCGGCCCACCCAGGTTACTACTACTCACCCTTTCCTCCAGGAAAGGGCGCTTCTGCCAGCTGAGCCACCCAGCAGGTGCCTGGTGACCTTCCAAGCGAGAAAAAGGGGAGGGGGTGTTTCTCAAAAAAAAAAAAAACCAGCACCACAGGCTAAAGCAAAAGTAATGGCACTGTTCATAACACCACCCCTCCCGCCCCGCAGCCACCTTAACAGCCCCGCTACTCCAGCAGACCTCTTTATCTTGCCGCCGTCCTCCCTTACCCCTGCGGCTTTGGCTTTGCTTGTCGGCCTATTGGGGGGGGGGAGTGTCCTCTCCTTCCCTCTTTTAGGGGTTAAAAAATGAAACGGGGGAGGGGAGCCCTGCCAGAGCATTATGAAATTAGTAGAGCAGAAACGCCGTCTATTTATTCCCTTGGATAGAATCTCCTACCTAGGGGCGGGCGGGCAACCAAGCCAGGTAGTAGTGGGGGTGGGGTGATATTGGTCAAAAGTGGAAAGGCAAACCTGGACACTCTTTAGGGTGCCCCAGCACTAGCTCTCTAATACCGGTCTGTAAAGCGGGGGGGGGGGGATGGAGGTTAACGAGGTGGGGAACGTTATGAGAGCGAGAGAGGGATTTCGGTTGCGTGGATAACTAAAGCGACTCTAGATCGACTTGCCTACTTGGTAAACTGTCCGTCTTAGAACGCTGTTTGTAATATCCTTTTTCCTTTCCCTTCCCTTCCCGTCCGCCTTTCTGCACACATTCTGCCCGAAGAAAAAGCTGCGTTTCCAACTCCCAGGAGAAAATTTTTCCTTGGCCTTGACGGCGACTGTACAGCTCCCCCCCCCCCCTGCGGCTGTTCCTGGCAGCATTACGACGGTCGGCACAAGAGAAAAGTTCTTTAGATAGTCCACCATACTTTCCCTCCCACCTTAAATTTGTTTTTTTTCAAGTCTCCTAAAGATGTACTAATCCTCTGATTAACTTGACCACTCAAAACCGATTCCCAACAAATCGCGAGAGCCTTTCTTTTCATGTTGAACCTCGCTCATTAAATTGGGCTGGAGAAAAATAACGCCGTTCAGTGCCCTACTCCTTCCCTGTTTCACGAGGGCCGAACTATGAAAAGCGCGCAAATTGCCCGTGCACGGAAAGTTTTCAGATGGTCGCAAGTCCCGAAGCAAACCTTTCCTTTCTCTACAAGATACGGACCAAGAAAACGGCCGTCTGAACCAACCCCTTCTGAGCAAATCCTGCCATTTAAAAAAAAAATAAAAATAAAAGAACTCAAGTTTCTTTCTCTTTGAGATGAAAGAGGTATTCCCCAACCCTCCACCTCCCAGGGAAAGGTTTCTCCCAGCAGCTTACCCTGAACCCGCTTGCAACGAATTGTGGAGCAAAGTTTGCCCAAGGCCGGCAGTCGTGAGCCGGGAGAGGAGAGCCGGTCTCAAGGCAAGGAAATCGGCTCCCGCTTTTCGCTTGCCAGCGTCCCTGTTGGAGACGTGCGAAGCCCCCCGGCGGCTGCGGCACGGAGCGAAGGCTGAAACGAAGCCACGCAGGACCCGAAGAACCCGGCGGGCGGGCGAGGGAGGGTAGTGCCGGGCTGGTCTCAGGCAGCCCTCTCCCAGCTCCGTGGTCTTTCGTTTTCTCTCGCTTCGAGTCGAGAGAGAGGCAGCCTGTGCGCCTGGAAGGGTCTTGGTGCCGCCACCGCCCGCATCCCCGTCCTTCCGCGCTCGCTTGATCCCCAAGAAACTCTCCGAGCTTCGCTGGGATCGCCCCTGGCTCTCTTGTAATCCCTAACCGGGGGTGGAGGTGCCAGGCCTTGCATTGGTTCACAAGTTCTATCCCCCCCCCCCACTCCACCTGGAATAATTTCCACTTGCAATTAGCTTGGCTCTACTCTAGCTTTTAACTAGGGGATTCTCCTTTACCCCTTTTTATTATGCGTGGTTTGCTTGGGGAGTTGCACGACGCGGGCATAAATAATAACTCAAGATCCCGAATCTGCTAATCCATAAGCGTTTTATTAGATCATTGTTTTGGGTACCCTGTATGTTATAAAATCCAATTTTTGAAGATTTTAAGTTCACTTAACTGAAGAAAGTTTTGCTTGGTGGATTAGTTCTATCTTGGCAGCATCAGATACAGATATGCTTTTTTCTTTTTGAGCTGGATTCCCTTTGGCTCCAGATATTTTCTGGTTGCCCCTTATTAATTCTCTCTTTCTCTTCCCCTCCCCCTCCTCCCACCCATAACAGTTCTTGCCAAAGTCAAGTGACTTGGACCATAACAGATTTAATTCTGAGATGTAGTGGTTTCCAGATTTTATACAAAGCAAGAACAATTTGTAACACAATGGTAATTGTCATTTAAGAAGGAAAATAAACTTTCGCCGGCTCTTCGCTTCTCCTGGCCAATGGAAGCTCATTACAGATTGGGAGGGTTAACTTGCAAGACGGAGAGTGAACTTTCCGTTTTGGATCCGGAAGGAAGGTCTGGTGCTACGACCAGTAAGAGCTTTGACAGTTTACTGCTTAGGCAAAACAATGCCTAAAGACAATACTGGTCATCCTTCGTAGGGATGAGCTTCGTTGTCAAACGATAACTTGTATCACCTTCGTTTATTTACTTAGTAAAGAAGTTACTTCATTCTGTTGAAATACATCGCCAACGTAATTTAAAATAATGAAATATTCGCCAGACATTTTGAGAATGTGCTGGTTACATTGAAAACAAAGATCCCACAATCCTGAAAAGAAATCAAAAGATAAGAATAGCAGGATTCCTCCCCCCCCCTTCCTATTCGGGCAAATATTCTCATTCCCGGAAATTGTCCAGATCAAATATGGAAGATTTAGAAAAGAGAAAGAGAGGGAAAGAAAAAAAAAACGAAAAAGAATTAGAGGAATTATGCTACTTTCTCAGAAGGCTATGCAATTAAGTCGAAGTCAGCTAGGAAGTTCGCAGAGAAACTTTTTGTCCACTTGACTTCCGGGCGCTGCTTGGAATTAAGATCAGGAGAAGCTTCCTGTCTTTTGAAACCTTCCTTTTAAAGGCTGCCTTGTTTCAAAATCCTCACCCTTTCCTTTAGCCCACTTTATTCCTGATTTTTTCCCCCAGAGAATTTCCCACAACGGGCAAACTCGAGGCGTTTTGCTCATCCACAGCACTTTCCCGCACAGATCGGTCTGAGTTTTATGGGGGCCCTTGCAGTGAGTGGCCATCGGCCACGATTTGCTTGCGACGTCTGTAAATCCAAATGTTTGCAAGAAAGAAAGAAAGAAAGAAAGAAAGAAAGAAAGAAAGAAAGAAAGAAAGAAAGAAAGAAAGAAAGAAAGAAAGAAAGAAAGAAGAAGCCGCCTCAGGCCACGGAACGCCAACCTTGGATGAAAGGATGGGGGTGGGGTGTGGTGGGATGGAGGGAGAAATGATTTAGGGGGAGAGGAATATTTCATCACCTCTGATTAAAACTAGGCTTTTTTAAAAACTAAGCTTTTAAATTCATTAACTGAATATTTGAAGGAAGAAACGAGAGAAGTCCAAACTATACCCACCCAGTAGGGAGGAAATTGCGCAAGAAGGCCTCTTTCCAGCAGATGCCAGTTGGCACTGCCAAAAAAAACCCGAGGAAACATACTGTGGGGTGCTGGGAGACCGGTTTGTTGGATCCAAAGATTTGGGGGCCTAATATACCTCCGTTTCTTCTCATCCCGACGGCTTCCTAAACATAAAAAGACCCCCCCCCCTAATAGAATCTAGTCAGGCCGTGGTGACCCTTCCCACGAGCAAGACCCTACCCTCTCTATTTCAGATGCTGTTTCTCAGTCCACAAAGTGCGCGCCTACAGCTTCCGGCACTATTCTCCTACAGACGTCTAAACCGTTCCTGAACTTTGGTGGAAGTTGTTGTGCCCCCCCTCCCTCCGCCCCCCCTCCCCCCGCAAGCCCGCTGGCTTTTCTGGGGCAAAGACCGAGGCACGGCGGGAGGAGACAAGCAGGCACCACCGCGTGGGGCAGACCTCCCAATTATTTTATTTTTTTTCCCCTGGCAGGAGCGCGTTTGGCCCTTGAGCGAGCAAGCTGGTCTCGCTCGCTGGCTCTGCAGCTCCCCCTCCTTAGTCTCCGACCTATTGTTGACTTCCCCTCAACTCAAACGAGGCTGTAAAAAGGTCTCCGGCTTGTCTGAAGGGGGGGGGGGCTGTTCTAGCAAACGCGCTCTTGTCAAGAGAAGAGGTTAAAAGTGCCCGGCGCCCGAATAAAAGAGCAGCGCACGTGGGCTTCTTAAGCGGTGGCAGGCAAACAAATGCAGCGCAGGGAAAAAGCCAACAACTGCAGGAGGCCATCAGCCCGGCCGGCCGGCCCGCCTGCTTTTCCCTCGGCTTGTTAAGTGCCCAAGGAAAGCGTCGCCTCCCTAGCGAGGAGGAGGAAGAAGGAAAAGTAATAGTATGAAATGGCAGCGGGGGCTCCATATTGTAGCAGAAGCCGCGTCTCCATCAAGGTGACGGGTGGGCGGGGGGGGGGGAAGCAGAAGGAAGGAAGGGGACGGATCTGGGCTCCAGGCCGACTACAACGCCCTTGGTCTCTAAACCTGTCCTGCGCGACGCGGTAAAAAGACGCGCGAGGGACGCCTTGGCCATTAAGTTGGAAGCACTTGAGCCGGAACTATTTCTTCACGCTTGGAAGCGGAAGTGTCGGAGGGCCGCGCGTGGGCGTCGCTTGGAACCCTCGGCACCGAGAGGCTCACGTGGATCCCTCAGCTCCCTTCTCGGTTACCCTGGCACGCTTTTTAAGCGGCATCGTGAGCTGGCCGGGATGGTGGCCCGTCTTGGTCTAGTCCGCTCCCTTCGCCCTTTCAATCTTTGCACTGCCCTCTTGCTCTTTTACTCCTAGTGGCAGGGGTGAAATTCAGCAAGTTCTGGAGAACCGGTATCGGAAATTTTGAGAAGTTGGGAGAACCGGCAAATGCCACCTCTGGCTGGCCCCAGAGTGGGGTGGGAATGGAGATTTTGCAATACCCTTCCCCCAGGAGTGGGGAAGGAATGAGAATTTTGCAGTATCCTTCCCCTGCCGTGTTCACCAAGCCACGCCAACAGAACCGGTAGTTTTTAAAAAAAATAAATTTCACCACTGTACCTGGGCCTACCCAGGATGGTGTATGCTTAGGTCCCAAGCCGGACTCTATCTCTTTACTTCCAAATTAGAGCATTGGCAGCGTCGTCGTGTTGCCCCAGCTAGGGCGAGGGTCTTCTGCCCCCTAGGGTGTCTTCCCAAAGTAGATTTGAGTGGTAGTGGTGGAGGACTGAGGAAAGCGAGAAAAGCCGATTTAACAACCTGGCAGGGGAAAAGGCACCGCCTTGCTTTTCCTTTGGTCTGAAAGCATCGTTGGCTGTGTAAAAATGCGGCAATCAAAGCTCCCTTATCAGGACAGAGCAATTAGTCGGCAGCGGTGGAGAGTTCGCTGAATTAGCAGACCCATCTCGGTCCCAAACATGACTGGAGGACTCAAAAAACGCAGTAACGGCCGAGGCACCCAGAAAGAAGCAAACGAGCTGCTTGTTCTCTATCCCAGGTCGAAGACCCCAAATCAAATAAAACCAAATAAAATGCAAGATTCTCCGGAAGGAAGAGAAACCACATTGTCCGTAGAGTCCAGGGAGAGGGCTGAAAGTTCATATTAGTTGGGGGTGGGGGTGAGTGAGGGTGGGGAGGGAGGATGAGATCAGTGAGTTCGCTTTGCTTGATCAGTTGGGCACTGGAGGTAATGAAACAAATGCAGAGATTGCTATCTTCCCAACCTTCCCAAAAGTTTATTTTTCGCCTCCTCTCCAAATTTCCGCAGAGACGCGGGTGCCGCGTTTGAAGTGTAAATGCTCCGAGTTGGAAGGTGTGGGGGTGTGTGTGGGGGGGGAGAGAATGAATAAGCGGGGAGGGGGAGACGCAAGAAGACCCTCTTTGAAAAAAAGGAGAAAAGAAGATTCATTTAAAGTAAAACTAGCGGGAGCACCCAAGCTTGACCAGCCGCGAGTTGGGCTCGGGGAGTTTTCCGAAAGATAACAGAGGAAGGGAGGGGAGGGGAGGGGGAGCGGGGGGGAGAAGGAAATTCTTTATAGTGATTGAAATCCCTTCCTTCCATCTCTTTGGGGCTAGGAGGAAGGAGAGAGGCAGGAGAGAAGTGAGTTCAGGGATCCTTGCTGGAGGAATTAGCATCCTCGTCGCTCACACACACACACACGCACGAAGAGACACACACCACCACCCCGCCCTCGGGCTGAGAGAAATTGTTAGGTAGGTTTGACTGTTGACAAAGCAATTCCTCCAGGAAGTCCCGCTCAGGAAGAGGTGACAATTTGGGGAGGTGAGCCGAGATTAGAGGCTCCTTAAAGGGGAGGCTCCTCTTGTGCTTTTCCACCAACAGAGATGTTAGCCCTACAAAGACGCTTCCCAAAGCTGCCTTTTACTTTCTTTACTATTTTCTTTTGTTTTGATTTTATCTCAAGATGGGTTGCTTTTGATAAAGGTGTAGCCGAGTTTAATTTTTATAAAGTACTGCTGCCAGAAGATTTCAGCACTTTTAGCAAAAGCTGCCCAACCCGCTTTGCTTGGATTCGCTCTTCCAAACCCCAACCTTCCTTAACGAAACTTGCCTGTGAATACCCACCGCGCTCAGTTCGTCCCGTTCCTTTCTTGACTTAGGAAGACCCGCCCGAGAGGTTCTTTCAGAGCGGCTGCCATCAATATCTCTTGGGGCGTGCCATAGGGCTAAGCGGGTTGACTGGGGAATGGAAAGCACTTAGCCAGGGGTCCCAGGGCGAGAGGCCCGATGTGGGGCAGCCGAGACAGGAGGCAGAGGCCGCGCTGGGGCTTGGAGTGAGGTTGATCGGCTGAGGCCAGAAGCAGTGGCCGGAGTTCAGTTGACTTAGAATTCAGTTAGAATTAGAATTGGAATTAGAATACAATAGAGCTGGAAGGGACCTTGGAGGTCTTCTAGTCCAGCCCCCTGCTCAAGCAGGAGAACCTATGCCATCTCAGACCAGTGACTATTCAGTCTCTTCAGTGGCAGGCGTTAGTTGAGGATTTTGGCCAGATACCGGTAAGTCCTGACGGCCCAGGTATTTCCCGGTAGACTGCGAACGCTCTGCCAAGGTGGAAAAAAGCCGGGATGAACTGCAGTGACCGATTAATTTTTATTTTCTGGCGTGGCTCAGACCAGAACAGGGGCCTTGAAATAGATTGGGAGGAGGTCTCGGGTTGGGGCAGATCTTAAAAGAGGGTGTGATTGTGTTGGGTGCGCCTCGCTCAAATACCAAGTTCATACAAAGCAGCGCGGGGGTGGGGAGATGGCTCAGCTTCGGGGTGATCAAAGGTCTTGGACTAAAAGTTCATTTAGAACAGAGGTCTTCAAACTTGGCAACTTTAAGACTTGTGAACTTCAACTCCCAGAATTCTGCTGGCTGGAGTATTCTGGGAGTTGAAGTCCACAAGTCCTAAAGTTGCCAAGTTTGGGGAACCCTGATTTACAAACCTGGTTTAGTTTGAAACTTTTCCCGAAATCTAAGAAGTAGCCAACCTCTCAACGCCCTCTGTAGGAGTCGCTTGGAACAATCTCGGTTGCCCCAAAACTACAGTGGCGTGGAGAAAACCTTCCCCCCACCTGCGTCCGGGATAGGGTCCGCCCCCCCCCCCACCGCCCGCCCCACACACCCCTCGGCTCCCTCCGGCCTCCAGCTCCGTCCCGACCCGGGAGGAGGGAGAATTTCTTTCACCGACCTACCGCTTCGGCTACCGCTGCCGCAACTGCGCCGGGGCCAAGCCATACCGGTTGAAGGGTGATTGGTGGAGGGGAGGTCAGAGAAACTCGTCTCCCTGCGCGTGTGAATTTGTGGACTTGTGTGAGTCCCCGAGGTACGATTTCCGTGAAAGGTTTTTCCCGGCACAATGTCAAAAACTGGAGAACTGTTTTCGGCCAACCGTCTCTGCCTCTTTCTCTGCCCTGTAAATGGCCCGCTTGATCCGAGCACAAGGGCCATTGCGTTGGGCATTAAGACCGGCCCAGTCACACGCAGACACACAGACACACACCCCGGTAGGACAGAAATAACATAACAACCAGCCGAGGCGCAGGGGGCAAAAGGATCATTGGCGGCAGCAGTGGCATTTCGCCACGCAACGTTCTGCTTGAAAGGCAGTCTGCCTAAGCTGTCGGAGCCTATAAGGGCTCCCGAAGTGGGCAGGCGAGAGAGACAGAGGGAAGTGTCACCCTGATTGATGTCATCCCGAGAAATATTCCACGCGAAGAGGCGCAGCTGGTTGCGAACCTGAGCCTTTCCTGCTGGCGAAGCGGAGAGGCAGGAAAGATCTAAGCAAAGCGGGGCGAGGGGGAGTTTCAATTCGCCTACCTGGAAAAGGACGAAAAAGAACCCGCGTTGAGGAGCAAATGGCAGGGAGTTTATTGATTTGCCGCAGGCTCCTCGCCCCCCCTTTCGTTTCCCAACCGTTTCTCAGAAGTGAAAAAAACACTTTTCCTTCATTTTGCAATCGATTGGTCTCTTTTATACATAGTAAACGTAAAACACACACACACACACAAACACACACACATACACAAATACAAAGTTATTCCCGGAGACGGTTGAAATAGCAAAACAAGAGGGTTTCTTTTAAAAAAGTCCTGTCTTTGGCAGAATGAAAATAGAAACGCAGGGCAAGCGCGCGTCGTAATGCCTTTTCTTAGGAAAAAAAAATCTGGGGTGGTCGAAATACGCATTGACGGATAGAATGCTTCCCCCTCCCCTTTTCTATGGCGCGTCCAGCTAAATGGGACTTACTTGGGCTTGGTACTACAAAAGAAAGTGCCCGCGAGTAGGTTTCCTTCCCTTCCCTTCCTTCCTTCCTTCCTTGTCCCCTTCGGACCAGCTCGGCGCCACAACCCGCAGCCCCCTAGGCCGATCCGCAGCCTTCTCCTTCCTCCAAGGTGAGTCTGTCTGGGGGGACGGGGGTAGGATTTCCAAGAAGGCCCAGTTTCAAACGGCGCCCTTGGTGGATGTCGTGGCGGCGGCTCTTCGCGCGGAGCGGGGGAAAGGCGCATCTCCGGAGCCGTGGCGGCCGGCTGGCCTGTGTCTTACGCCCGCCGCGCTCAGGCCAGCGCTCTTGGCGCAGAGGATCTGGCTTCCCCCAGCTTCGTTCGGACGCGACCTTCTGACGGCAGAAGGCCTGGGTATTGGGAAGGCGCGGTGATGATGAAGATGATGATGGCGGCGGAAGATCGGAGTTTACCGCCACACAAACACCCCGAGGTGGCCGGGAAGGTGCCGCCGCGGCGTCTGGGAGGTGGAAGAGCCCATTCCCGCCGCCCCCCTCCTCAAAAAACAAAAACAAAAAACCCCGGCCAACCAAGTAGCGAGGCGAGAGCAGCTATCAAACCAGGTGTTCTCGGGCTGTCCAGGAGCGGGGATGGGCGGATGTCAGGGTCCCCGCCAGCCCGAGGCCCGGGCGTGCCTGGCGGGGGCGGTTGGAGGATCGCCGGGGCCGAGCCAGGGAACCACTGGCCGGGGATGGGGCGCTGCGCTTTGGCGAATCCGCGAGTGTTGGAATCTACTGCCTTTGTCTGACAAGTCATCCATCTCCCGGGCCGGCGCGCGGGGGTGGGAGGGAGAGAGGGAGGGGTGGAGGTGTGTGTGTGTATGTATGTGTGTGTGTATGTGGACGAGGGGGGGTGCCGGGTGCGATCTGGAGGGGGCTTTGCCGCTTTTAGAGAGACGGGCACTGGCGGCGGCAGCTCCATTCTCGAGGCGCAGCTCGTGGCAAGCACATCCCCACCTTGGCGCAAATCCGCCAGGAAGGCAAAGAGGGGGAGGAGGAAGAGGAGGAGGAGGAGGAGGAGGAGGCAAAAGTCTGGCCGGAGCAGAAGGAGCCCTCCACCACCGTCGCCAAGGAACCTGGAGCTACAGAGGCGAAGAAGGCTGCCTGGGGAGGGAGCGCCAGCGTGCCCGGACTGGCCGCAGCGCGCCAACTTCAGCTCAGCTGAGCCCGGCCCGGGAAGGAGAGTCGCCGACACCTTACGGGGACCCCGCCATGCCTTGCTTCGGGCCCCCCTTAGCCAGCCAGGCAGGGATCGTGTGAACGCTGCAGAGGGCATAACTTCCCCCTCGGCTCGCCAGCTCGCTCGGCCAGCAGCGGGCTTAGGGCAAGGAGGCTCCCCGCGGCCCGCCGGCCGGGCTTCCACGGCTTGTCCTTCTGATTCTCCCCCAAGTCCTGAAGTCGAACCTCCGAGGCGAAACGGCGGCTTCAGCCGACTTCTTCCCTTTCCTGTGCCTCCCCATGGATATGCACTGCAAAGCAGACCCCTTCTCCGCGATGCACCGTGAGTACCGGCCGCAGCCTCCCTTCCCCCGCCCGGCGGCTGCCTCCTGAATCCCGCAGTCCGCTAGAAAGTTCGGGCTTTTGGTTTCCCACCGTCTTTCCGCTGGGGCCCGTGGAAGCCGCTGGCCGCTCGCCGCTTTTGGATCTGCCAGAAAGGCAGTTGAGGGCTCGGGAACTCCCGGTCCTCAAACCGGCGCGGCTCCTTCCACATATTCCCCTAGGAAGTCTGGGTCCCGAAGAGGCCTCACCGGAATGCCCACGGTCAGGCTCCGGCGTGCGGGGAGTCGAAGGGGCAATCTTGCTGCCTTTTCGACCTTTCCCTTCACTACTCCGAAGGCGGCCCCGGCGGAGGAACAAACGGCGGTTTATTTATATGCGTTTATTTCTTTGGGGAGGGTAAAAAAAAAAGCACACATTTCAAGGTCGAAAATATTAATTATGCCGCGTTTTATGGAAATGTGGGTGCGTGACCGATTTTTGTGTTTGATTCCAATTCCCTCTCCCCCCCACCACAACCTTGCCCTGCAATTTAAAACTCATAGAAGGAAGGAATTATGTTGATTCGTAAGAAATAAAGACGCGAGGCAAAAAACGGGTGGAAAATCCAATATCTCCGTCAGGCTGGTTCCCCTCCCCCCACGCGTTAGTCTATTTTTTTAAAAATACCCAAAACCAAATAAAATCAATTTCGAGTTTAGAACTTTGAAGTAAAAATAGAACAGGCGATTGAAACAAAGCTTAAGTAGTAAAATTAACTTTCTACCTCCTTGGCTTTTAGTTTTGCCTTAGCTAACAACAGGCTTATAAAGAAACGAAAATTGATCTGTTAATATTTTAAAATATTTTGAGGTTGTAAAAACTGGGAGGACAGACAAAACGCATTTTTTAAAAATGTTGGGAAGCTTTATTTTTCTGAAATTTTCCACGGCTTTTTTTTTTTTTTTTAAAAAGATTATATACAATGACTCATCTTCCTTCATGTCTTGTTCATCGCTTAAGGAACAAAACTGACTAGTTCTGGCTTTAATTCAGTTGGAAACGAGATCAGGTTTGCAGACCGATTTTCAGGTTGGAGCCACTAAAACAAAGTAAATCATTTATCTTTAGCGCCTTCTACAATATTTTGTGTTTTCCCCCCTAATGGAGGAAATTTGCTTTCTTATGAAGTATATCTTGCATTCAATACAAAGAAAAGCCAGGAAAAAAAGAAATACGGTTGAACCCCCCCCCCCCCCCCAACGACCTGCAAGGTGCAATGCTCCGGGTTAGGAAGTAGCAGGTGCAATACGCTGAATTATTAATCCCCGTGATCTTTTTTGCATCTGTTGCCTTTTTAATACTCTGTAATGTGAGTTATCAAAGGTGTTTTGAATTATTCAGAATTGAGGTCCGGGAGAAATTGCTTGGCCTGCTTGTAACTTTAGAGGCAACATCTGCAAAAGGTGAATCAGATAAATGAAGGGAATGAGCAGATACTTGGAGAGGCGAGTGCGGGATGGTTGGGGGGGGGGGGAGAGAAGGAGGCAAGGAAGGCAATCCGAAACTCCCACCGGCTTCCCCTTTCCCTGACACGGAGCACACAACCGTGGCAGTTGATGAGGGGCGAAGCACATTCGTGTTCCAGTACATGCTGATAAATAGCTACTAACCGGACGCAAGGATGGCGGTTCAGCATTCTTGAAAGGCCACCGCTATAGAAAGGAGATGGGGAGAAAAACTTAATTTGCCAAAGGGTTGGGATCGATAGAGGGCAAGAAGAGTTTTCACTGAGTTCAGAGACCATAAGTCAGTATCACAAAGGGGGGGAGGGGAGGAGAGAAGGAGAGACTGGGCAAAAATGCAAACAGGTCATTTTTCAACCCAGCCTCCGATTTCGGTTCAGCTGCTCCCGTCGGGTGGGAAGGAAGCTCAGGTGTGTTGTCTACGGGGAAGGTTGGGTGGTGGTGGTGGTGTGTTTCTCTCGGATCCACCTGCTTGGCCCTCTCTCGTAGCCATTCAGATCTCTGGAGATCGAAACCGCCTTGGGGATCCCTTTCCCTTCCAGAGCCGCAGCAGCAACAGCAAGCGCTGTAGATTTCCTCCGGAAAGCCGAAATGGAGGTCGCGAGGTTAACTGGGTTGAATAATCAAAAGCGAAGAAACGGGGCACAGAAGCGACTTCGCTTCTCAGGGCTGGGCAAAGAAGTAAAGTCAGTTTTGTGTTTTTTTTTTTTTTTTTTAAAAAATCGCCTTCCTGAAATTCTGGCTTATCTCAACCTCCATCCTGGTAGATTTTTAGGCTAAAAAACCAAAAAAAGGTCGAGGGTTGTCTTGTTTTAGAACGTTTGAAAAAACGACTTAAAAATCCAACGAAATGAAAACATTTCGACGGCTGTTGGGTTTTAAATCTGGAGAAATTATTATCCCCCCCCCCCGGAAAACGAGAAAGGAATAAGGAGCGATAGGAAGAGCAAGAGCAAGCGTCGTTGTAGTAGCAGCAGCAGCTGGCGGAAAAGCATTTAGGAAATAAAAGGAACATTGTCATTAACGGGGAAATGATGAGTCTCTGGATTTCGTTTTTAAGGGGGTCGATTCCCACGAGTGGCGCGACCAGCTTGGGAGCTTCAGTCTCTCGCCCGGCTTGCTAAGCACTGGGGGGGGGGGATAGGAAGGCCGAGACTTTGCCCCCCTCTTGGGCCCAAAAGTGCTGGCAGAGTGACCCCCCCCCCAAAAATCCGGCTTCCAGCTCGCCCGAACTGCCCCGACTAATGCCTTTCTCTCGTTCTTTTTTTTCTTCCCCTTCCCCGCCCCGCTCGCCTGCTTTTCTGTCTTTCCGTTCTCTCTCCCCAGCAGGGCACGGGGGTGTCAACCAGCTCGGGGGGGTGTTTGTAAACGGCAGGCCCCTACCGGACGTGGTGCGGCAGAGGATCGTGGAGCTGGCTCACCAGGGCGTGCGGCCTTGCGACATCTCCCGGCAGCTACGGGTCAGCCACGGCTGTGTCAGCAAGATCCTGGGCAGGTATGAGCGGGCGGCGGCGGCGGCGGGAGGGGAGGTCTGCTGCTCGGCTGCCCCTCGGGGTCCCTCGCCCTGCCCGGGCCCGGCGAGCCCCCACCCCGCTCCTTCCTGCCGCTTTCTTTTGTCTGGCCTGTCTCGACACAGGGACCTGCGGTGGGTTCGCAGAGAGGGGGAAAAGCCCGACGAGCCCGGGGACAAACCGAGCGCCGCCCCGCTTGCGGTGAGACCAGCCGGCAAGCATCCCCTCCCCGCCTCCCAGCTAAGCCAGGCCGGGCCCTGCTTTCTCTCCAGCCGCAGGTCAGCAGGAACCCGGCCCGCGCGCCGCCGCCGCCGCCGCCGCCTTCAGAGAGCTCAGCTAGGATGGGAGTGGGGAGCCGGCCAGCCGGGGCCGCCAAAGAGACCGACGGCCGGGGGGCAGAGTTCAGCCCGAGGCCGGAGAGAAGAAAGAGTCCAGGCGGCCTTCTCTGACCTCGGTCCCTTGCCGGCCTTCTCAGCCTCTTGGGCCCCTACGAAGGGACTGGCCGGCCCGGGCAAGGCGAGAGTGGCCCGGAGCGAAGGCGGGTGGGGGAAGCCCGGCCTTCGAATCGTGGCCCGGGCAGGCGGGTGGCGAGGTGCTGGCGGGGCTGCGGCGGGGACCGAGAGGCTGCGACGGGAGCAGCGCCGCTGAGCCGGGCTCTGCCCTCCTTTCCAACCACCGCAGGTATTACGAGACAGGCAGCATCAAACCGGGCGTGATCGGCGGCTCCAAGCCGAAGGTGGCGACCCCGAAAGTCGTGGATAAAATCGCCGAGTACAAAAGGCAGAACCCCACCATGTTCGCCTGGGAGATCCGAGACCGGCTCCTGGCCGAGGGCATCTGCGACAACGACACCGTCCCCAGCGTCTCCTCCATCAACCGGTAAGTCGCCGCGTTTTGTGGCCCTCCCCGCAGGACGGCTCCCCTGGGCTCCTTTCTCGGGAGCGGGGCCTTTGGAGTGAAGTTCTGCCCACCCGAGAAAGCGAAACACGGGCAGCGGGAGCCCTGGGACGAAAGCCCGCCCCGCAGGGATGCCCGGACGGGTCAAGGCGGTAGAGTGAATGAATTCCTCCTGGCGATTTCTCCTGGGCTATTTCCTCCTCTGGGCAGAGCGTCTGTGGGGCTTGGGGGGGGGGGGGCAAGGAGGACAAAGAATTGGGGGTGGCTGCCTGCAAGGCACGCCTTGCCGTGACTCTTGGTGGAGGTCTGCAAGAGGACAGAACAGTCGCTGGTTGATTGCTTGCTTTGAATGAACCTCTGAGCACATTCACTCTCGCCTTCGGAAGCTTTTGCCTGTCTAGGATCTCCGGTGGGAAATCCCTATTGACCAAAGCCTTGGGGTGGGGGGGGGGGTGGAGTCTGCTCCTCTACAGGATTTGGCCAGGCCTGCAAAGTCCCAAGCTTCCCCACCTTCAGCTGGGGCTGAAACACATTCCTGGGACTGAATCCAGGCAATGGCCGTAATTTAGATTTCCATGTGCTTTACAAGGTGATGCTGAGAAAGGAATTGTGCCACCTGTGCCAGGCAGATGTACAAAAACGCCCCATGGAAAAAGCAGAGTAGTGCTCCGGTCTATTCTGTGCACTGGTCTGGAAGAGAAACAGACGGGGGTGGGTGGATTGGGGAGGGGGGGAGAGATGCACCGAATGGTTCTTTGGACAGACACATAATTAACGATGCTTGAAAAGTGGGAGATGTCACCTATCCATAACCCATTCTCACAAATGCTGAGCTGTCACTAATTACAAATGAACAAATGCAGCCTGCATATTTGTTTGAGCTTTACACGGAGTACTTTTTCCGCGGGCATCAAATGTTTTCTGAAGCTTTTTTGAAGTTTCATGATCCTCTAGGAACAAACCTCTAACAATCTACATGGATCTCTTTTTCCGAATGCATAAGCTGAGATTTGGGTATCTTCAGCAACGAGCAGCTGCTGCAAGTATGCCATATTATAAATCTCCATGTCCAAAAAAAAAAGTAGCCCTATAAAGATATTTTGAGTCAGGCAGAACCCAACAGCCGACAGTTCCATTCCAACAGCTGTTTAGTTCAATAGTTATATAATAGTAAATTCAGCACTTTTTAAAGAAGGAAGCAATGTGCATCAAAAGCATAGAAACAGTGGTGTCTTTATGTAAAAAAAGATGGTTCTTTGTTCTTACAAATAATAGACGTTTTGTAAACTTGGCAACCTGGGTGGCTTTTTATAGTTTAGGGAAAAAACGATGTGGGATCTTTATTTATCTATGTATTTATTTATTTGTCAACAAGTACAAGGAAACAAGTATGAAAACACATGAAAAAAATGGCACAAATAAATGGATAAAAATAAGGAAAACGTAGCCATAAACACATAAAAAGAGTACATATAAATGGGGACAGGAGGACAGGGATGGTAGGCACGCTGGTGTGCTTATGCACGCCCCCTTAGTTTGGGACATCTTAAGAAACACATAAGGTCCACGGTAGACAGCTGAAGGTAAAAGGTATGGGGGTTAGAGGAACTAACAACAGGATCCGATATGTTGTTCCACACATTTACTACTCTATGGCTGAAATTGTTTTTCCTGCAATCAGGATTAAAACGGATTACACTTAGTTTGTATCTATTGATAGCCCTTGTGTTATTGCAGTTGAAGTAAAAGTAGCCATTAGAAGAATAATCCCAAATCATCTCAAAATAACAGGTGAAATTAACCAGGGAGCCTCCCTTGGGCAAACAGATGCCTCCTCGATGTGATGGCTCTTCGTAATATATGGCTATGTTATCCCACCAAATTATCCCAGTGTGTGCTATCAATATTAAAATGGCCATTAGGTTATGAACAGAGTTAAGTTCAGTCAGACTGGCTGACTGATTATGCACCTTCCTTCAAGAAAGGGAAGCTCCACCTGTCTCAGGGATGGAGATAATAGGAGTAACAATCGGAGCCTCTTGAGAAGCAGCTGTAGAGAGCTGGACCAGAAAGAGAGAGCTGTATGGTATTTTTTGGGGGGCAGAGGGGGGCTCAGAACTAGGCTTTCTGGTAAAAAAAAAAAAGATGTCCACTTCTCCGATGTTTGCAGAAAAGGTGACAAGCTACCTCAGGCATCTGCTCAGGTGGTTAAAAGTGTCCTGGGTTGCAGACAGGTGGGGCAAGGGGTGGTGGTGGTGAGCAAATAATTTATCCCCTCTCCAGGAGTTCTTCTCAAAGAGACCCCCCCCCCCCAGCATCATACCTTAGTGTAGTAAAGACCACACATTCGGTGCAGTGGGAAGAATCCTCTGCTAATAACTGAGATCATTTTTATCGAAGGATAAATATTTATCTGCCTCAGGGAATCTCGCGTGGATCTGCACTGTAGTGTTTCATGGCTTGGTCATTCGCATGTTTATCTCTAGAAAGATGCTAGCTTGGCCTTTTAAATGTTGACTAGATGGCAGTTCGCTGGAATAGCAAGAATTTTCCAGATAAACTGCAGCAGCCAAACACCAGGCATGCGGAAACATAAAAAAGTAAATACCACAAATTGTTCCTTATAAGCCCAAGGCAGCCATCAAGAATTCAGGATTCAATTGGTCTCTGTGAAGCCTTGACTTTTCTACCCATTACCTAATCTATCCCTGAAATGAGGTAAATGTGCCACATTGGGCAGCGTTTTGTCATTCAGTCTAAGCCAGTATTTCTTAGGGATACTAGAATCAATATGGGGAGCTTCTGAAATGAAACTAGGAAGAAGGTAGTCTTTTATATAGTCTTGATACTTACAAAGCTGATTTGGTGAATACATGTACACATACATATGTTGTGGTGTGTGTATTTCCTTGATCTCTGAAATCAATAAAAGAAATTGCTCAATTTGTCACAACAGAAAACAGAACTCCTGAAATTATATTGTTCGAAATTAAAAAGAAGTAATTAGATTTCTCTCTTGATAAATATTAGGATTAGGGCCAATAATTATTTCATACCCTGCACATACCATATAGATGTATAAACAAAGGAATTATTATAGAAAAACATTAAAAATATATTTTTTCCATCTTGCCTGAAAATTTATGTCTGGATATTTCTTAATTTTCTCTTCCTAATTCTCAAATCATAAAATAGATTTATATAAAGAATAATTGTAAGTGATATGTCAGTACTAAGTTTTACATTCAGCGCCTTGAATCTCATAAACAATATGACATTTTGAATTACGACTCTTAATGCTTGCCTCAAATTTTCCCATAATCTTCTTTTCGTATACTTTCTGGATTTAAAAGTTGTGTGAATAGAACTGATGATCCAGAGAAGTGGTAGTTTGCTATTTGCTAGATGTTTTAAAGCCCAGAATCTGGTATGTTTTAATGTGGACTCCTTCACTAAGTAGATGGCTAGATTCAAATAGGTTGAAATGGCAGAGAAATTTAAATTAAACATTAAATACTGAATTTTCAATACTACTACTACAACTACTACTTCAAGTTGTCACCAATATGGCCACATTGCAATAGGGTAGGTTAAAGGAGAAGTTTCCAACATGGCCCCACACCATTAAAACAGCTATTATTTGGTTTTGCTCATTTAGTACTTTTATTTCCCCTTCCCTCCTTCCTTTTTTCAAAGGGGAGAAAAATGCAAAATTGGCTAAGATGCTTCCTTTTGTCCCAATTACTATTTGTCTAGATACAATATAAATTCTTTGACCATCAGCGCCCCAAGTATCCCTGGCCACTTTATTCCCTCCGCTGCATACCTGACAGTTTTCTTTGTCAACTTTGTTCCTTATTTTTTTTTGAAGCAGTGGGTAATCAATAAAAGAGTTAAATAAAGCCACTAATGAGATATGTACAGAAAATGTCTCTGCTCTGATCAAATTAGTCTAACTGGAGAAACTGTCATAGGAATATCACATAGCAAGCCCTTGGAAAACATGGAAGTGTCCTTCTAGAAAGAAATTAAGAGTATTCCAGACCTTTTTGTGCTGTAGTATTTTATCTTAAGAGAAACGGGGGAATTTTCTGATGATACAAAAATGTAGTTGAGTGTGTGTGTGTTATCAAATGATGCGTCAGGATACTTGGAGGAAGAACTAGTTTTTTGAAAAGGGCAGCTACCAGTGATTAATAGGATAAAATTCCTCATACCTTAATTGTTTGTCAAACTAGGTGGTAAATTACAGTATAGCAAAAGTAGGCAGGTTTTATTGTTACACAGGTAATACGACACAAACATATCCTCAAAAGAATTCCAACCCTAGAGATTAGAAATAGCAAGAATGTCATTTCTGTGCTTCAAACAGCGGGGGACACTAATTTATGGAAATTACGTGTAGATTTTCAATATCTTTATAATTTTTTTGGGGGAGCGAATGCATTTCTCGCGCCTGGATATCTTTCATCTTGTTTCACTGCAGCTATTTATATGATTCTTAAGAACTATCTCCATCTGTCTTCTTTGGAGCTTCTAAAACACTGGTTTGTTTGGCAATTTTCGAAAGTATAAAGTTACCTTAAGCAAGAATAGTGCAGGTAGCATCGCAGGTGGCTGATTTTCTGGAGCATGAAAGTTTTTTAAAAATTGTGCTTTAATTCCGTCTGGGAGCATTCTTGTGAACTGTGAGAAAGGAGAAAAAGTCTTTATGCAGTTTTCCACTTTAAGAATGAAAGTATTTGGGCTGAATAGGATCTCTCTGGACCGCAGAGGTGGAGGCATTTGGTTGCTATTTTTCCTGTAGAAAATTTTGCCTGACTACCACTGATTCAAGTACAGTTACTCACTTCTGAACTATATCCTGTAATTTGGCTTTTAATGGTTGTTTAATTTGTAGTAGAAAATGGGAGCCTTATTTCTTTTTTTGCAGATTATATTGCTGTTAACAGCACAGGAGTAGGCATAATAATATTCATGTAACTACTTTGTAATCTGTTTATTTCTATGTGCGTCTGCATCATTCAACATTTGTTCCTTCATAGAATCCAATACAGCTATTTCATGCTCACCAAAATCCGGTGACAAACTTCCCTAGAGAGGGGAGATACAAATTTGCTTAAAAACAAGCCAAAATACTCCTTTTCTTATCATCTTCTTTAGAACATTTCTGACTTAGTATGAAACCTATGTGGCAATTGTATGTAATCCATAGGAAAGTAATATGGAATATTTTTGGTCTGATGCGAGAAAGAAATGTCTCCCCCCGCCCTGAAATGATATTTCTATTGTCTTAAATTAGAGGAGGGCAATCTATGCAAGATTTCCCTTTCCCTTCCCTTCCCTTCCCTTCCCTTCCCTTCTCTTCCCTTCCCTTCCCTTCCCTTCCTTATCCATTTACTTCCTTTCCTTTTCATACCTTTCCTTTCCCTTCCTTATCCATTTACTTCCTTTCCCTTCCTTTCCCTTTCCTTCCTTTCCCTTCCCTTCCTTATCCATTTACTTCCTTTCCTTTCCCTTCCCTTCCTTTCCCTTCCTTATTGATTTGCTTTCTTTCCTTTCCTTCTCTTCCTTTTCTTATCCATTTACTTCCTTTCTTTTCCCTTTCCCTCCCCTTCCTTTCTCTCTTTTCTTAGCTCCATGAGCTCTTTTCAATCATATTTGCTGAAGTTGAAGTATTTCAGCTGTGTAGTTACTGAGAATCATTATGAAACCATTTCTTGGAAATTTGAGAAAGAAAACAAGAAATGTAGTGGCTAATAAATGGGATAGACTTAGCAAAGATAAAAAGAGCAACAAAACCCTCTTAGCCTGGGCCGAGCTCTTCCCAAAGAAAACATCCATTCCTGCCAGTGAACTTGCTTCCACTTCACAAAATTGTTTTGCCATTTTAGTCCTCTCCCATCTAAAGAAAACATTCAGTGTAACCACTTCCAGACACCAAAATGTTGCCCATTCTACAATCATCTGACTGCATGAAAAAAATAATATGACTATTTCTAAAAGTAACAGACTGATTATGGCATTATTTACTATTTAATTGTTAACCAATAAGTAAAGATACACTGAAGCACATTATTGTCAATATTAGCATTTTCTATCATCCTGTTCGTGTACCACACTTTTGTGTTAAACCCTATTATGTCAAAATCACTGTTTATTGTCTGTCTATGTAGCACCCCAGGGCTGGCCGAAAACTCTTTAGATTCTGACACAGATGTATGTAAGGCTAAATACATGGGTAGATAAAGCCATTGATTTGGTGTGATAGATTATAAAATAACATAGCTGCAAATTTACTTATAGAAGTCTATTACTACAAATTATTAGTGACTTTAGAGAATGATTTTCATTTTACTAGCAACTGACTAAGAGGCTTCTGCAGGAGTTCCTATCTCTCTTGCCTCAGAAGTAAATGCCTCTGAATTCAATAGGACTTCTCGTTAAATAATCATAAATTGCAGTTTTACTCATAAATGTCTTGATTATGTAGCCTTTATTAATGAAGAATCCAAAGAGCAATAGAATAATTCATTTTGTAGAATCAGCTAAATTATAATTAGTGAAGTAGCTTTCATAATTTACAAACCTCTTCTTCAAATTAGCTATTAAACAAAAGGATGCTTTCACTGCATCCTTTACCATTAAACCCTTGGAATAGATGCTTATGAAAGGATCAAGGCATCCAAAGCAGAAAAATCAAAGGAGAAATTCCAAGCTGGTTCAAGCTGTGGAAAATAACAATCGCAGTAACATGCTAATGAAACCCTAGATTTCATGAACAGCACTATATAGTAGTGGCCAAATTTGTGGAAACCTTTTGGGAAAGGTGTACAGTATTTTTGAGGTACTATACTACTCCAAAAAGTAAGTGGCGTTATTAGCCATCAAACATCAAAAATAGACTTTTCCCAAAAGGTTTTCACAATTTTGGCAACTACTGTCATGTGAATCTGGCATTAGCTCTGTCATATATGTCCAATTCAGCAATATAGCTTAGGCGGGATATTAACTAACTTGAGCACCTTCAAAAATGACCAGCCAGCATGCTATGCAGAGGTGAGCTTCATATATTTTTACCATCGGTTTGCCGTGTACCAAAAATGTGAGCGCGCATTCCACGCATGCACTTTGCTTGTGCGTGCAGCTTGCACACCCACAGGTCGCCACTACCGGTTCGTTCGAACCGGCTGAATACCACCATTGATGCTATGGCATGGGGAAAAATGTTTATGATGCATTATTGAAAAACAACAAAATAAATAAACCCTAAAAATTGTCATACAGGAAATGGCTGCCTAGTGGCAAGGAAGTGGTTTCAGCTTAGCCTTGGGTACACAACCATAATGCCTCATGAGATGTAGTTTCACATTCATCTAAGATACTTAAGGAGAATCTAGACAGCCAACTGTTAGAGCTTTTTTTGTCACTTGCAGTTGGTTGAAATAGCTTGAGGAGTGCTACCTCTTAACTGGCAGCTTCTGAGGGCAACAGAGAGTGGTACGTAGAATGAGAGCTAGTCACAAATATTTGAAAACCCAAGAGAAAAAAAATATTTTATATTCCCTAGTTCACCTATGAAAGCTTCCAGTTTACATAGGCTGAATCTAATGTGCAAAGAAGGCTAAATTTTCTGGGAATTTTCTCATAGAGGCTTCCTTTGGCACTTGGTATATTCTATTTATATAAGGAACGCGGTGGCTCAGTGACTAAGATGCTGAGTTTGTCGATCAGAAAGGTCGGCAGTTCAAATCCCTAGTGCCGTGTAATGGAGTGAGTTCCCGTTACTTGTCCCAGCTTCTGCTAACCTAGCAGTTCAAAAGCATGTAAAAAATGCAAGTAGAAAAATAGGGACCACCTTTGGTGAGAAGGTAACAGCGTTCCGAGCTCTTTCAGTATTTTGTCATGCTGGCCACAAGACCATGGAGATGTCTTCGGGCAGCCCTAGCTCTTTAGCTTTGAAACGGAGATCAGCACTGCCCCCTAGAGTCGGGAACAACTAGCATATTTGTGCAAGGGGAACTTTTACCTTATTGTCCTTGGTTTTATTTACGAATGTATTAAAATATACATTGTACACTTTCTTTTTCTTTTAAATAATGCCTCCATGCAGATACATATGCATTCCGACTGAAAACATTTAATGAATGAGACATAATTCAAAAGCATACTTGTAAAATTCCATGGAAACTTTAAAAGCTGATATTTTAAACACTAGCTTTTCAGCTGTACGAGAAGGCAGCACAAAGACAGCACTGCTAAATGCTAAGCAGAAGCCTGATGCTGAGTTTACAGAATAGAATAGAATAGAATAGAATAGAATAGAATAGAATTCTTCATTGGCTAAGTGTAATTGGACACAAACAAATTTATCTTTGGTGCATATACTCTTAGAGTACATAAAGAAAAATAAAATACATTCATCAAGAATCATAAGCTACAACACTTAGTGATAGTCATAGGTTACTAAATAAGCAATCAAATCATAGTAGGAAACAAACAAAACAATGTAAATCACAGAGATACAAACATAGTCATAAGTGGAAGGAGATAGGTAATAGGAAGGATGAGAATAATAATAAAAATACAGTCTTAGTAAATAGTTTGATAGTGTTGTGGGAGTTAGTTGTTTAGCAAAGTGATGGCATTCAGGGAAAAACTGTCCTTGTGTGTCTAGCTGTTCTGGTGTGCGGTGTCCTATAGCATTGTTTTGAGGGTAGAAGTTGAAACACTTTATGTCTAGGATGTGAGAGGACTGTAGATATTTTCACAGCCCTCTTTTTCATTGGGGGCTATATCTCAATAGAGAAGAAAGTCCACCACTAGGTTGTTTTTTACAGGAGTTTTTTTTTTGTGTGTGTGTGGTATCCATTGATTTTGTGTTTTTCTGTTTTACTTTTTGGAAGTTCTTTTCTCTGGTTTTATCTGTGGAAAATATATTTTGTCTTAAAAACGAATACAGTCATCAGGTGGAATGAAATTTTTAATCAATAAATTAATATCTTTCTTTTTATTTACATAAAACTACTGACAGTTTTAAAAAAACCTCAGGTTTGAAGTTTGGTGATGCTTGTCCTGACCACTCAGTACAGGTCAAAGTAATTTGCAAGCAGAGCTCCTAATTCACGAGGCATTTCTTTTGGTCTGTTCTTGCCAATTACACATTATTGGCAAAGCCTCTACAATACTCTTAGAATCAGGACTGAAAGTTGAAAACACTGAGAAAAAATAACTACAAAAGGTCTCAGAAGAAAAATATCACCTGTAACTATGAATATCTGGAAGCTTTTGAAAGAATTCTTCTGTGCGATTTTCTCTCCAAATATTCCTTCCCGAAGCGATTGAGGCCAGGATGGAAATGCTACAAGAATATGAAAGAAAACAAATAGAACATTAGCCGCTTCTACCACATAACTCCTGGCACATCCAATACTGTATTCCATGCCTGTAACCTGAAAGAAGGTGTCTCAGTGGCTAAGATGCTTGTCAGTCAGAAAGATCGGCAGTTCAGCTGTTCGAATCCCTAGCGCCACGTAACAGAGTGAACTCCAATTACTTGTCCCAGCTTCTGCCAACCTAGCAGTTCAAAAGCATGTAAAAATGCTAGTAGAAAAATAGGAACCACCTTTGGTGGGAAAGTAACAGTGTTCTGTGCTCCTTCGGCATCTCGTCATGCTGGCCACAAGACCATGGAGATGTCTTCGGACAGCACTAGCTCTTTAGCTTTGAAACGGAGATGAGCACTGCCCCCTAGAGTCGGGAACAACTAGCATATTTGTGCAAGGGGAACCTTTACCTTAACTTGAAAGTCAGGCTAAGACTGCAATCCAAACAATGGACATGAGTTTGGGAATAAAGGATCTAGTGAAAATCTGAAAATTAAACACAAGAACAATAAAAAATAACTATCTCAACAATTAAAATAAACTCCCAAGAACAGAACAAGGGAAAACAGTGCCAGATATATTTTTTTTTGGGGGGGGGGGTAACAGCGGAAGAACTTTTTTAAAATCTCTATGTCATCATTTGCCTAACCAGCACAGGTCTAAGTTTTAAACATCTTCAGTTGCAAAGTCTGTGAAGTTTTGGAAAAACTTTCTACCTACAGGCACAACTGTTTTAAGCAGGACCTCAATTAAGAAGGTGTCACTTAATTAGCTATTCCAGATAAAGTGCTTTACTTGGTTTCACCCAGCAGGGGGCTTGTTCTGAAAATATTTTGGCATTCCTCCTTCATTCCAAGAAGTGAAGAGTTCCAAATCCACAAGAGCACTTTCTAAGCTAAAGGTATGCAGATATTTCCTAAAGAATTCCACTCAGGTTATTGTTTTGGGTGACAACAATACCTTACAACAGAAATGCATACAGGATCCAAAAAACTACAATCACTTTCAAATCCCTTCTGATGATATTATCTATTCAGTCAAGTTTGATTCTTGGTCATTCTATGGACCAGGTCTCTCCACGTCTTCTGATAACAGATTAACAGAATTGGAAGGGACCTTATAGGTCATCTAGTCCAACCCCCCTGCTCAAGCAGGAGACCCTATACCATTTCTGACAAATGGCAGTCCAATCTCTTCTTGAAAGCTTCTAGTAATGAAGCCCCTCGAGGCAAGTTGTTCCATGGATTGATTGTTCTCACTGTCAGAAAGTTCTTCCTTATTTCTAGGTTGAATCTCTCCTTGTTCAGTTTCCATCCATTATTCCTTGTCTGGCCTTTGGGTGGCTTGGAAAATAGCTTGACCCTCCCTCCGCTCTGTGGCAGCCCCTCAAATATTGGAAGACTGCTATCATGTCTCCCCTGGTCCTTCTCTTCACTTGACTAGCCACGTCAGGTTCCTGTAACCATTCTTCATATGTTCTAGTCTCCAGTCCCCTAATCATCTCAGTTGCTCTTCTCTGCAATTTTTCTAGAGTCTCAACATCTTTTTTATAGTCTAGTGACCAAAACTGGATGTCTTATTCTAGGTGTGGTCTTACTTAGACTTTATAGAGTGGTATTAGTACCACACTAGATCTTGATTATATCACTCTGTTAATTAAATTTAGGATTGTGTTGCCTTTTTTGGCTTTTTTTTAATCTTGCACTACTTTTTTGAATTTTTCTATGCTCTGACTGGTGTCAGCTTTGATGGTGTTCAACAATGGTGTTCTTTGATGGCTTGGTTACCACTGGCCTGGTAAAAATCACAAATTCTTCTTCCAAACCTAATTACTTTCTCCAGCAAATTTCCCTGCATGACTGGCCAAAGCAAGTGAGACATAGTTTCATGATTTTTCATTCTGGTGACCCGTTGGATCTGTGTTTATGTTTAAAAAGGGTTTGCAGAGGAATAATGTTAGTTCTTTTTAAGTTCATTCATTTATTTTTCATATTTCTTACACCGCAACAATCCAGAGTTAAAAATCTGCTGTTATGTAGCTATTTTAACCACCATAGTTTTGAATTAATTGTAGAAAAGGCCAGTTATGCATCTCGGTGGAAATGTACCACTATGAAGTGGTGGGTTCCTACTGGTTCGGACTGGTTCAGCTGAACCGGTAGTGGTTTGGTGGCCTCGGTTGCTGGAACTGGTAGTGACCCAGACCTACCATGCCCCCAAATTGGTTCTCCAGGTGGTGCCATAGGGGCCCCCATCTTGTTTTTCTATTCTGTGCATGCGCAGAACAATTTTAATTGCACTGTGCATGCGCATGCAGTGTGCATAAAGCGCATGTGCGTGTGCAGTGAGCCCATGAGCAAATCAGCAGTAGTGCCTGCAGCAACCCACCCCTGAAGTGGTCAATAGCAGAGGACAAGAGCAAACACAATGAACTAGCAGTAGTTTGGTATCTACCTGCATCTTGAGATTTCTTATGCTTCTTCTAGTATTGCAAATATGCAGTTGACGGGACTTGCGGAAGATTCATGTGCTTTCATCTCTTCCTCCTTTCTCCCTTTTCCCAGAATTTCCTGGTTACTAAGCATGATGCTCTGTTCTTCAGAAGCACTCTTCATTTCAGCACTTTTTCATTTGTCCATAAATTCCCTTCTTTTTGCAAAGTATTCATAGCAACTTCCTGATATATTCCCACGTTCATCAGCCGAAAGCAAAGCCGGTTTGCCCTAATAAAGTGTTGCATACGTTGAACAATTGGCTGCGATACTCTCCTGAGGATTTTTTTCCTCTAGTCTTCATTAATTTAAAATCAATTGCTTAGCTCTTGACCCCCTTTTTTTTCTCTAAATCCATTTCAAGTTAGGAAGAAATGGAAATAAAAACAGAATTATGCTATCTTTAGTGTCACTATAATACATTTGTAAAAAATACCAATAATGGTAGAAAAGATGTTCACAAGAACTAAATGATCAGGGGCTTAGTACTCCTTCCCAATAATGAGAAGAAGGAGAAGACGCTTTAGTGTTTTTAGTTTCAAGAAAGTGGAAGGGACATCAAGAAGGTTTAAACCTCATAGGCCGTATTGAAGAAAGAGAACAGGGAGAATATAATTGCTCTATCTCCTAATACAGTGACCCAAGGTCATTCACTTGGCAGGAGGTAGAGAGTAACAAGAACAAGTGGTTTTTTCATGTAAACCATAATTAGTAGGGTTGTGCAGGGAGCACTTAGGATTCAAAGGCAAAAAGATGTTTTAGTGCATAGGGTCATATTTTGGGGCCAGGTACCTACTTGGAAATATCCATGGAGCAACCAAACTCTGATCTTTCTCTTGTCTCACCCGGGAATTCATCAGAGAAAGAAAATAGGCGAGGGCAACAACGGAAAGGAAGAAGGATGAGGAGGGAAAGGAAGAAAGGGTAAAGCAGAGGAAGTAAGGGAGGGGAATTAAGAGTAGGAGAGAGAGTAAGAAGGAGAAGAAGAGGGTTCCACCACAAAACCGCGTTCGACTAAACCGCGCTCGACGAAACCGCGTAGCTGACGTCATCAGCAAGGTTGTTGCGAAATAAGATGGAGGCATGGGGTGGCAAGAAAGTAACCCAAACTGTATTCTATATATTTGTAAGAAAATAACAATAAAGGTTAATGATGAATAGATAAATGTTAATAGTAATTATAAGAGTGTATATTTGTGAATGAATTGGAAAGAGAAAAATAAAAAACTTTTTTTAAGAAGGGAAGTAACCATGGGGCAACCAAGCGCTAAACTTTCTCTTCCCTCATCCCTAGTCCATGAGTAAATCAGCCATAAGTTTTCATTAGTTATGTCAGCACAAACATTTGCTCTCTCCTGACAACATTCAATGGCAACCTCAGGATGTATACATTCTGGTGTGCTCTATACAGAGTGTGCTGTATGCCAGACTCTTCCAGCCTTTATCTTCTCCATTACATTTTTGTTTCTGGAGTTGCTTTCCAACCTGCCGCTTCCAGAACTTTCTAGTTTGAATCCATCTCCTTTCCAATGTCAACAACTGAGAGCAGAGCAGAACAGGGCTTCACTGTTTCATCCGAGGAAGAATATATGGTGTATTGGTATATAGAATACAGAATAACAGAGTTGGAAGGGATCTTGGAGGTCTTCTAGTCCAACCCCCTGCTTAGGCAGGAAACCCTACACCACTTTATACAAACGGTTATCCAATCTCTTCTTAAATTCTTCCAGTGTTGGAGCATTTACAACTTCTGGAGGCATGTTGTTCCACTGATTAATTGTTCTAATTGTCAGAAAAAGCTGTCATATTACATTATATTATTTATTTCTCCTTAGTTCTATGTTGCTCCTCTCTTTGATTAGTTTCCACCCATTACTTCTTATTCTGGCTTCTGGTGCTTTGGAGAATAGCTTGACTCTCTCTTCTTTGTGGCAACCCCTGAGATATTGGAACATTGCTATTATGTCTCCCCTAGTCCTTCTTTTCATTAAACTAGACATACCCAGTTCCCCTAATCCGTGGTGGGATTCAGCTAGTTTACGCCACTTCGGGAGAACCGGTTGTTAACTTTCTGAGCAATTTGTTGGAAGAAATCATTAGGGCAGAGAACCAATTGTTAAATTATTTGAATCCTATCACTGCCCTAATCATTTTTGTTGTTCTTCTCTGCACTCTTTCTAGAGTCTCAACATCTTTTTTACATCGTGGCGACCAAAACTGGATGCAGTATTCCAAGTGTGGCCTTACCAAGGCATTATAAAGTGGTATTAATACTTCACATGATCTTGATTCTATCCCTCTGATGATGCAGCCTAGAACTGTGTTGGCTTTTTTGGCAGCTGCTGCACACTGCTGGCTCATATTTAAGTGATTGTCCAGCATGACTCCAAAATCCCTCTCACAGTTACTACCATTGAGCGAGGTGCCACCTATACTGTACCTGTGCATTTTGTTTTTCTTGCCTAAATGCAGAACCTTACTTTTTTCACCATTAAATTTCATTTTGTTAGATAGTGCCCAATGTTCAAGTATGCCAAGGTTCTTCTGTATCTTAAGGCGATATGGTATTTATTGTCACTTTCTCTGCAATTGTTAATGAAGCCAGTTCTCCTCCCATAGCTAGTTGCACAGCCATGCCAGATTCTGTCTCTTTCCTTTGTGTAATTATTTCAGCCCTGGTGTTTTTCCACTGGTTTCTTTAGTACGCACGATTTCATTTTAACTTGGGAAGTGGCCAAGTGGGTTGTGTGAGGAAGGGGAGACCAATCAGTCCATGCAGAACCCCAAGTGTAACCTTCCCCATTCCTGCTGCAATGCCCCTGATTGGTGAATGTTGTCCCCGCAAAGTGGAAAGGGAGGGTAAACGATGTCAGAGAAGAAAACCAACAAACCTTGTCTCTCACAAGTGCAGGGTTGCAAATCAGGCCACATCATCTGATTCAGAATGGACACAATAGAAACAGGATAGGAATTGGCAGTGGGGTTGTGAATGCTACGCCAGCCTTGTTTTGTGCTGTTCCAAAGATAGGAGGTTAACACTTTAACAGCTCACGGCTATATAAGTAGTCTGTGATAAGATTGAACAGTGTCTATGTCAGTGATGGCTAACCTCTTTGTCCTCGCGTGCTAAAATCAGGTGCATGCATGTGACAGTGCGCATGCGCAGACCCACAGCCACAATGCAATGCACCCCCCACGCATGCAAATGACCCCCTGTGCCCCGTTTTGGGCCTAGCAAAACAAAAAACAAGCTCTGTGGGGACCACCTGCATATGCACGTGTGACCCCCAACCCCCACGTGTGACCCCCAACCCCACACGTGCGTGCACATCTCCCACATGCGTGGCAGAGACCCGAAAATCAGCTGGCCAGCAGGAGGCACGCAGGCATGCGCAGTGGAGTTGAGCTGGGCAACAGATTGTGTGCTCACAGAGAGGGCTCCGTGTGCCAGTTGTGCCATACATTTACCACTACGGGTCTATGTTCTCTGCCATTAACAGTGATGAAATGGAATCTCATCCACATCTGTATATTTATGGTACCATAGTAAAGTTAACTGCTTATACATTCATAGAGGTCTAACCCTAACCCTCACCCTGACCCTAAGTGGATTTTTCTGCCAATGGGATTTTTCCATGTATTTCCCCAGGAATATGAAATGGGCCAGATTTGAAAAGTAAGAGCTGTCCTAAACATATTCATGTGCTCTGAAATCGTTGGTGATTCCATTTTTCTGTCCAAATTCATGGAGACCTAATCCTAACCCTAACCTTAACCCTAACCCTAACCCCTAACCCTAACCCTAACTCTAAGTGGATTTTTCTGCCCATAGGATTTTCCCTTGTACTTTACCAGGAAATGCAGACAGGGCAGATTTGCAAAATAAGTGCCCTCCTAAATCCATCGCTCCAAATCCATCTGCGATGTCCATTTTTCTGTCCGAATTCGGGTTGTTTCAGCCTTAGTCATAAAAGCATTGCAGTTTAAACAAGAAGCACAAATTTAGGAAATGATTCCTGAACAGCTACAGATTAGAAAAATAATATTCTTGGAAAAGTCATGTTTCATGAATATTGTACATGTAAGGAAAAAATTGCAATATTCATAGTTAATGCCCTGTTCTTCGCATTGAAGCCTTGATATACCACCAGTTTTGATTCTAGACGTCCACAAGTTGTATCCACAAGTGTGGTCTGTGGGCTGACACAGAGGTTGCGTTACCTAAACAGTGTTGCCGTAATCACTGACGTAAAGGTTGCTAAGCAAGTATGGAAGATCCCTGGTTGTTTTCTAGCCATGTCTTTGTAGCACATAGAATATCAGTGTTTCATAGTACCTCTCTTTATACATGGGTGTCAGAGGAAAAAAATGACGAGAAAGGTTTCCTGGCCATTTAGCCCTTTACTGAATAATATTTTTTCATTAATTGCAGTATTTCTGGTCAAGGATGAGTATTTCTCTCCAAGCACTCAAACACGCACTCTTTGCTTTGCTTTGCTTTGTTCACCCCCACCCCCCGCACTCCAAGTAAACAGGATATTTCTCCTTCCTGCTGTAGGCATCTCCCGCTCCCGAGCACACAGTTTATGTTTCTTTAATGATCACACTATTTCTGCCAGGATCACAGCTAGAGTCACTGTAGCTAAGGGAGGTGGGGGGGGGGGGAAGGATGTTCAGTATATATGAACAGCCCTCCTTAAAGGGCTCATTTCCAAAGGATAGCGCTTCTTTTTCACAATCCCATCAGAGGAATGAAAAAAAAGGCTAGGGCAGCGCCACCAAAAAAAAAAAAAATCTATAACTAAATAAATAAATATAGAGCATCCCAACCAAATGGAGAACTCAATAAAACAATCACTTCAAATACGAGAAGATATAAATCTTGGGCCTGCACAGGTAACCCTCTCAATTGCTTTTATTATCACTCAGTCCGGCTCTATTTATTACAGTCGGTGGCCTGTGTGAAGGATGCTGCGTAGAGGGTGGTCTCCCAGTGCAACCCTATCCCCCGGAGAGGCACAATCAGCCCATACACTGGCAGATTCCACAGGAGGGGGGGGGAGAGAGAGCGGACGTTGACAAGCCCATCTGTCTGCAGGAAAACCAATCAATAACTTTGTAACAAGAGCCCTTGTTGCTGTGAAAAGGACAACAAGAGTGTTGGATGCTGGTGGGCCATGGAAGGGAGTCACTGCTATAAGCTATAATGGAGGACGGACCGCAGGCTCTGTGCGCCGAAGAACGGTGCCTGCATTTGCACATAGGCACCGAGGACTTAGTGGGGAAAGGCGAAGAGGGGTACAGTGCTTGCTTGCCCCTTTAAAAAGGCTGCATTTCATCAGGGAAGCCATCCCTTCTCAAGTTGTTTGGTGTCCTGTTTGAGCGGATGTTAAGAAAATACGTGAAATGCCATCGTTTCAAAGACACCTGCCAGATGAAGAGATAGGCTTCAGTCCGGCTCCCTCTTTGCGTGGTTGGCTCTGTGTCTTCTAAATTGGAATGTAGGCCCAAACAACAGCTATTGCCTGGTGTCCTTAGATTCATGCGAGCACAGAGTTAAATTTGCCTTGGAGAATTGTACCCAGAGCCCTTCTCCTCCTTGAATTGAATACAATTTGTTTGAGAGACAGTTTAGTGATTTTTTTTTTAAGCTGAGCCTCGGGGCATTTCCCTGCCACCCCCAGACTACGTACTTCTTCAATAATTGTACAGATGCTCTTCAGCTGTTGCAGTTGTTCTTTTTGTGGATCATTTTATCAGTGGAAAATACAGTCTCTCTCAGCAAGTAGGGGAATTAGCCCCACTTGCTGAGTGTGGTTGCACTACTATCTCAAGGGTGGGATTCAGAGGTGGGTGAGTTTTAATTTTACCACCAGTTTGGCGCACACCAAAATTGTGAGCATGTGTGTGTGTGTGTACACTTGCTTCGTGAGCACGTGCACCTTCTGCACATGCATTTTGCTTGTGCATGTGACTTGCATGCATGCACGCAGCTTAGAAAGCATGGCTAAATACAACAGCATAGAGCCGGGGCAGGGGGGCAGGTGGGCAGGTGGGTTGTATCAGAGGTGGGATTCACTTACTGTTACTGGTTCATCCAGCACCGGAAATGTGAGTGTGTGTGTATCCGTGCATGCATGCGGCATCACAAACCAGGCAATTCACTTGTGCATGCCATCCACATATGTGTGCGATGTCAAAACCACAGCAATATAGGATGGGATTGCGCCTGGGCGGGTGGGCGGGAGCAGTCCCACCCACAGGTCGCCACTACTGGTTCGCCTGAACCTGTCTGAACCGTCTGAATGCCACCACTAGTGTGATTGCACTACTATCTCAGGAGCCTACTAACTGTAAGGTATGCCATCACTCTAGCACAAAATCCAGACCATTTCTCCTCCCACATTTTGCATTATTTCATCTATATCTTTCAAAACTTTTTATTGATTTTATTTTATTTTTGTCCATATATATATATGGACATACATATAATGTATGTATGTATGTGTGTGTGTGTATATATATATATATATATAATCAGCACAAATAAAAAAACACAAATATAACAAAGGCAACAGTAAAAATATTGGGTTTCTGTCGTGATGGACTCTTGTGACCAGCCGATTGACAGATGATGGAAGCAGTTAGCTTCCTCCCATAATTGGTGCTTACCAGGGGTTGTGACTCTAAATATATCTATATATATCTATATATATCTGTATGTATGTATGTATGTATGTATGTATGTATGTATGTAGGAGAGACAACACTTTCTCCTGTTTTAGCCTGTTGTATTCATTTTCCAAAATGGGGTGGAAGAAGGGGGAGCTTTTTATGAAACAATTAGGAACCGCTACAGAGGTGGGTTTCTGCCGGTTCGGCCCAGATCGGGTGAACCGGTAGTAGCAGCAGGAGGCTCAGCCCACCCGTCTGTATGCTTCTGCTCATGCGCAGAAGCATCATGTGCATGAGCAAACCGGTAGTAAAAAAAATGGAAACCCATCACTGAAGCACTACCGTAGCAAGTTAGCCTACACAAATGAAATGTTTTTTTTTTTCCTCCTGAAAATTAAAGATAAAAGCACATTCAGTTCCTGGAAATTCTCAAAGGGAAGAAAGCCCTCAGAGGTCTCCTCAGGGCAGCCGTTGCAGTTTCAAGTTCAGGCAAAAGATGCCAGAGGAGGATAATATACCAGAGTCGCTTATGTTCTCTGATGTACAACTGCATTTGCTAACTTGTTTATTTTCCTATTGACAAATGCACAGTTGTAACAAGTTAAAAGAATAAAGTATGCATAAAATTATTCCTATACAGTATATTAAAAAGGCTAAGACTGTAACATTACCTTAAACTATGCAGATATGTCATATGCCTTGTTTTTCAACAGCAAAGGAAGAACTTCTGTTTGGAACTTCCCGTAGGCCTATTGGGCCCAATTTTCGCAGGCTTTCCTGGAACCTGGGGAGGGCGAAAACGGTCTCCCCAATCCCCTGGAGGAAATACCAAGCTCAGCTTGGAGGCGAGCAGGGGGGGAGAGTGGTGTGTGTGTGTGCACACATGCTCATGTGGAGGTGCCGGCACACGCGTGTGCTATTGCACATGCTCACATTTTTGGCACCCAACAACAACAAAAAGTTAGCCATCACTGTGCTAAATCATCCTGGATAAGTGGCTATCCACCCCAATCTGAAAGTCCCTGGTGAAGAGGATGCCACTAACTATTCCAGGAAGACTTTCCAGAATTTATCAGATTTTACTCTCAAGACATACTTCAAGTTAGTTGCCACAATTTTCATTTCTTTGAATGAATATCTATTTCTTCTTTTGTACCCATGTAAGGAAATGTCCATTCATTCACCTGCTCACCTACCCACCCCTACAGAGCAGAGGTGGTATTCAGCCAGTTCGGACTGGTTCCGGTGAACTGGTAGTTGCGACCTGCGGGTGGCCCCACTTACACCCAACCCCCCGGGTGCAATCCCATGACATATTGCTGTGGTTTTGATGGCACACGCATGTGCGGATAGCATGTGCAAGCAAATTGCCTGGTTTGTGATGCTGCATGCATGCCCAGATGCACGCACATACACATTTCAGGTGCTGGGAGAACCGGTAGTAACAGCAAGTGAATCCCACCTCTGATACAGAGTGTTGACCACACAGCATCAATCTATTACTGCATCAGACCGCCTCTCCTTTCTCTGAAAATATGACAAGAGAAGGAATCATTAACTGGATTTCATTTCTCGGATGAAATCATATCACAAGTCATGAAAAGTGATTCAGGTTGTGATCTCTCTCCCTTCCTCCCTCCCTCCCTCCCTCCCTCCCTGCCTCTCCCTCTCTCTCTGAGATATGTTTATTTATTGCATTTTGGATCCACCCTTTACTGGGTAAATTACAAGTTACTAAAACATTTTTAAAAATCAAGCAAATAGTAAAACAATGAAGAGAATAAAACCCTATTACAAGCTAGCAGTGGAAGGGTATAAAACTAGAAAATCTATAATGCTAGAACTATAAATCAGAGTTACTAGAATTTGAATGGCAAGTAAACTCTAGTGTTATGTACAGATATCTGCTGTTAGGAGCTGTGGAAGAAAAGAGCTTTCGAAGACACCAATTTAAACACTTTCAAGGTCAATAATGCATTGAATGCAACTGTATAAAGTAACTTTTCTGAAACAGGAAAATGAGGAGTCATGAATGACAAGAAGAGTTGATTAATTCCACTTAATTGATTTTATTCATGAACATATCTGTATATCAGGGGTGAAATCCAGCAGCTTCTCACAGGTTCTGGAGAACCGGTAGCGGAAATTTTGAGTAGTTCAGAGAACCGGCAAATACCACCTTTGACTGGCCCCAGAGTGGGGTGGGAATGAAGATTTTGCAATATCCTTCCCCTGCCATGCTCACCAAGCTATTCACCCGGTAGAGAATTTTTTTTTAATTTAACCACTGCTGTATATCTCTGATCATAGCAGACTACACAAAAGGCATTAAGGACTAGAGATAAAGTAAGAGAAATATAGTTCAAAGGTAGTCTATTTTTAGCAGTTTCTTTTCAAATCTATTACCATGTTTTCCTGAAAGTAAGACAGGGTCTTATTTACTTTTGACCCCGAAATAAGCACTTGGCCTTATTTTTGGGGAGGTCTTATTATTTTTGAGATGCAGGAAGTGGTGAGCGTGGTCACCTTATGGCTGCTGCTGTGTTGCAATATTTTCAGGAAGGGCTTATTTTTGTGGAAGGGCTTATTTTAGTGCATGCGCACAAGAGCCTGATCGGGTTTATTATCTGGGGAGCTCTTATTTTCAGGGAAACAGGGTAGAATTTTGCCTCTACTCAGCAACATAAATCAACATTGAATATGTGGAATGAATGAATATATATAATTTAATGTACATAAAAATATTGTTATTGATATATTGATATTATTATATCCCATAATTTAATTACTAACATGTCAGATGTATCAAAATTGGGATGCATGAACTTTTGAGGCAAGATTTGCATTATAAGACAAAAAATATACAGTAAGAAATGCTGGATTTTTGAAGAATAGACTAAAAAAGGTAGGTCTTCAAGGAAGTATCAGGATGGAAGCAGGCCCCTTCTTTGGATTTCACAAATTATCTGGATACCTGAATCAGATAATTGGATTTTGAATCAAATTGGAAATTGCTTTAATTTAAAGTAATGTCTTTTTCTAGAAAGTAAAAGAAACATCTTATTAAAGCGGCAGCCCTGACTATACTCTTAATGTTCATCACAGGTTTCATGTGACATGAGTATCCTACATGAAAATAGCATAGGATCCCTGCCAATTATGGTCCTTTCTCACTTTCAAATCCTGTTAGCAAAAGGACATTTATATCCCATCAGGAATGAAAGTATCACTTTACCCCATATGCTCTGAATCCTTGTGCAGTTTCCCAACCTGGCAGAGTAAATGGTGCTGAATTGGGAGACATTCCAGAGGAAAAGAAAGTAACAGGTGAGGATTTCTTATAAAAAGACAATTCAGATTTGCCTTGAACTATGAGATGGCTGGCAAATAGGTAGGTAGGTAGGTAGGTAGGTAGGTAGGTAGGTAGATAGATAGATAGATAGATAGATAGATAGATAGATAGATAGATAGAAACATAGATAGATAGGTAGGTAGGTAGGTAGGTAGGTAGGTAGGTAGGTAGGTAGATAGATAGATAGATAGATAGATAGATAGATAGATAGATAGATGATGTTCGCCCATTGTGTTCGAAGAGGACCTTGACATCTAACAGGTGGTGGGCTGTCTATGATGTGTCTGCAGGTGGCTGGTAAGGCCTATACGGGCACGAAATGTTCTGCCACATGTTGGGCAGGCATGTGTGGGCATCACTGTTGCAGCATTTGCAGCTCTGGCTTTGCAGATTGCTCGCATCTCTTGTACTATGGTTGTTCTTCTGTCCTCAAATGTCTGGCAGCCTTGGTGGATCAACGTGCACCATGTCGATCAGTCTTGTATTAGGGTTTCCCAGGAGGTGGTGTCGATACCCACGGACTAGAAGGAGGCTTTCAATGTGTCTTTGTATTGCTTCCTTTATCCCCCATGCAATCGCTTTCCTTGAGACAGCTCACCATAGAGGAGCTGTTTGGGGAACACGATGGTCAGGCATTCTTGTAACATGGCCTGCCCAGCGTGTGTGAGCTTTCATCAGCAGGATGTGAGCTGATGGCAGGCCTGCTCTGGAGAGGACTTCTGTCTCTGGCACCTTGTCCTGCCACTGGATCCTCAGAAGTCTGCAGCGGCAGGTCCTGTGGAAGTGGTTCAATTGCCTAGCGTGCCTCCTGTTTACAGTCCAAGTCTCACTGGCATACATCAGGGGAGTTAGCACTACTGCTTGGTAGACTTTGAGCTTTGTAGCAAGGCTTATTCCATGGCAGTCCCACATGTTGGTCAATAGTCTGCCATATGCAGAGATAGATAGATAGATAGATAGATAGATAGATAGATAGATAGATGATAGATAAATGATAGATAGATAGATGATAGATAGATAGATAGATAGATAGTAGATAGATAGATAGATAGATGATAAATAGATAGCTAGATAGAGATAGATGATAGATAGATAGATAGATAGATAGATAGATAGATAGATAGATAGATAGATGATAGATAGATAGATAGATGATAAAGAAGCATAATGGCCTTTAATGTGTTCTATTTTATACTTTTCATTTGTGGTTGGTCTGGGGGCATCTGGGGGCAGCAGAAACAAGTTTGCATAAGTTTTGGATGTGATTAACTTTCCATGAAACCTAACTTTCATAAATGTAGGTAAAAAGAACAGGATATGCAATTTCTCTCTCTCTAAACTTACTGAGGAAAAATACAGTCTGTTTCCTGCACTGTTTTTAATCATTGTTTGTTGAATAGCCTACGCTGGGTTGTGTTTTCTGTCATGCTAAGCTATAATACAGTTTGTTGGTTTTGGTTTATTGTATCACATAACAGGGACATACCTCTTGCACAAATTAAAATCACAGTTTTCCCTTTTAATAGAGTAAACACTATTAACATTCCCACAAGCAAATTGCAATTAAATCACATATACTCACATTAATTGCATCTCTTTTTTTTGTCAGCACCGTTCATAAAAACATATTTTTCTCCAGAGTCCTTGGTGTTGTCTGAACTTGGTTCAAGCACAGATGACATTACCTAGTTTGCTAATGAAACATCTGCAAAAGGACAACCAAGTATGAGAGCACTAAGGACTCCAAAATTCAGTCTTGAGCTACAAATATTCTCTTCTATCAATATTCTTTTTTCTTTTGCAGTCTCAAAAAAAAATCACATTTAATTCTTTCCTTATTATAAACAATATGTTTCCCCGCTCCTGCTTTCACTAGGCATATCCTGGTTAAAGGTAGTTTGAAAGCATGTAAAAATGCAAGTAGAAAAAATAGGAACCACCTTTGGTGGGAAGGTAACAGCGCTCCGGGTGCTTTCAGCATTTAGTCATGCCAACCACATGATCACAGAGACATCTCCGGACAGCGCTGGCTCTTTGGCTTTGAAATGGAGATGAGCACTGCCCACTAGATTTGGGACGACTAGCACATAAGTGCAAGGGGAACCTTTACCTTTAAAGGTTCCCCCGCACATGCTGCTAGTCATGTCCGACTCTAGGGGGCGGTGCTCATCCCCGTTTCAAAGCTGAAGAGCCAGCGCTGTCCGAAGACATCTCCGTGGTCATGTGGCCAGCATGACCAAACACTGAAAGTGCACGGAACGCTGTTGCCTTCCCACCAAAGGTGGTCCCTATTTTTCTACTTGCATTTTTTACGTGCTTTCGAACTGTTAGTTTGGCAGAAGCTGGGACACGTAACGGGAACTCACTCTGCTATGCAGTGCTAGGGATTTGAGTTGGCGACCTTTCTGATCGACTAGCTCAACATCTTAGCAACTGAGCCACCATGTCCCTACATCCTGGTTATGTCTGACAATTGTGGGGTGGTAGTTTTTCCTGTTATATTCAGTAAAACAGAAACAGGAGGCCTAAAGGACTTTCTGAACGTTTTCAACTTTTTTCCCTTCACCTCCACCCCCCACACCCCAGGGCAATATTACAGAATGACATCACAAAGGCCTAATAAAGTAACTATGCCCTGCCCACAAGTCATGCTCAGGTGAGGTAAGAGAGAGAACAGTGGTGCAGTGTTGCTTTTGATCCTGCAGATGCTTCTGTCTTCACCTTCCTTCAAAGTTGTCTACCTCTAATCATACCTGAGCTGTTTTATGGGTAAGCTTTGCCATCCTCTACTTCGCCAGAGCTTAGTTTTCGCCAAGACTTTCTCCAATTTAAGCCAGCTACTTCTCATAAACGCGTATTAGCTGCCCTTTGATTTCCAGGAAATCTGAGTTAAAAATAATTAAACTCACACAGGGACAGGCTGGAAAGGTTGCCATTCTGTGAAGTGGGCAGGATCAAAATGCATCGGTGATTTGCTTTTCCGAAACTTGATTTCTTGTAAATGGAGTCTGTGGCTGCAAATTTCCCCTAAAAATAATTAATAGGTAATCCTTTCACATTGAATGCTTAACATGCTTTTTTTTCCTACCAACCTGCCATTTTAATGAAAGCATGGAATTCTGTTTCTGAATAACTTTACCTGACAAACAGTAAGTTGGTAAAACTAATTCTCCAGTTGGTAAAAAAAACAAAACATTTCTCTCAATTTTTAAGTAAGAATTCAAAGTAAATAGAGGGACGTGGTGGCTCAGTGGCTGAGCTTGTCGATCAGAAAGGTTGGCAGTTCGGCGGTTCGAATCCCTAGTGCTGCATAACAGAGTGAGCTCCCGTTACTTGTCCCAGCTTCTGTCAACCTATCAGTTCGAAAGCATGTAAAAATGCATGCAGGAAAATAGGAACCACCTTTGGTGGAAAGGTATTATTATCCTTTTACATTGAATATTTAACATGCTTCTTTCTCTACCAACCTTCCACTTTTCTGTTTCTGAATAACTTGACCTGACAAAAGTTGGTAAAGATATTTCTCCAGTTGATTAAAAAAAACATTTCCCCCAATTTTTAAGTAAGAATTCAAAGTAAATGAACAAAAAAAGTTTGGTTACCCCATGTCCTTATCCAATTCCAAATCTTCTAGTATTGCACCGCCATCACTTTTGAGCTCTCTTTTGCAATGAAGGTGGATTTCCTATTGCCACAACAATCACTGGGTGAAGCAGTAAAACGCCATGAATTGCCCTGTGGAATTGGCTTTTATCAACATTTTGAAAAGAATAAAGCCACCCTGAGTGATGTGAGTGTGATAGAAAAAGACACGAGGAAGAAAACCAGACAGTATAAATTAGAAGGGAGAGGAAATGCACCTGATGCAGTTTTCAGATACATTTTTTTTCCTTTCAACAACGCAACATAATTAAGACAGAGAAGACAATTCATTTCTGGCTTTTTAACCTACGCAATCTTATAAAAACTATTGACCTAAAATCTAGAATGAGATGTTTCCTTTCCAAGGAAGCTAAAAAGCTAACGGTTACCAAGAGATTAATTCTCCGCTGTAAGGAGGCTAGATACAAAAAAATTGGTTGTGTATCTCTGTTTCATATGGAGCTTTTGTACTCTCTAATCACCCCCACTTTTCAAATTTACATTCTTAATAGGTTTCTAGGAAACCTATGTTTAGGTGTAGAGGAGGCCGATAATAACAAACCCAAATTACATATAATACTAAAGGTCATACACAAATTAATAAGAGACAAGGAAAGCAAGGAGGTAAAAAGATGCACAGTACTGTTCACCAATATACTCTTATTATGTAACTACCATTTTTTTAAATCATTGTAATACAACAAGATGGCTTCTCATCTGTAATTCATATATTTTAGCTATAGTGTAGCTACAGATAGCGTTGTTTGGTCTCCTTTGCACAATTAAGTTTGCTTGTAATTATGAGAAGAATATGTATTACGGGAGGTGGTAGGGTGCAGCAGGACCCGAGGAATGAAGGGGGAGTAGTGTAAAGTGGTGGGTCTGTTATGAAAGTAATGAAAGTGAGCTTCAAGGGGTGTCAGAAGGAAAGAAAGAGCCCCAAGTGGCAAAGAGGGAATGCTAGGCTTAAGTAAAGTCTTACTCCTGGGTTGCAAGTGTCATCACCCATGCCCAAACCACCACTCCAAGTGGAAATACATCAGAGGAAGGCGTAACATCAGGGGGGGGATTCAAAATTTTTTACTACTGGTTCTTCTGTGCATGGCTTGGTGGGTGTGGATTGGTGGGCATGGCAGGGGAAGTATACTATAAAATCTCCATTCCCTCCCTACTCCAGGGGAAGGATACTGCAAAATCCCCATTTCCTCCCGATCAGCTGGGATTCGGGAGGCAGAGAAGAGATGCGGGAGGAGCCAGTCAGAGGTGGTATTTAGCGGTTCTCCGAGCTACTCAAAATTTCTGCTACCAGTTCTCCAGAACTGGTCAGAACCTGCTGAATACCACCTCTGTGTCACACACTGTAACAACTGGTTCACCCAGCACCGGAAATGTGAGCACATGTGCCTTCCGCTTTGCTCATGTGCCTTATGCATATGCATGCGGCGTCAAAACACATGGCAATTCGCTCACGTATGCCTTTCACACATGCATGCAGTGTCAAAACGCAGTGATATAGGATGGGATTGCTCCTGGGTGGGTGAGTGGGGGCGGGCCTACTCCACCTGCAGAACACAACTATCGATTTGCTTGAACCGGTCCAAATGGGCAGCAGCCCACCCCTGAAATACACGCAGATGGAGAATTTGAATAATTCTGCTGCAAATACAGATCAAATAGAGTTGAAGGGAAGAAAAAGATTAGAACAAGACAGGCCCCTTCTATGTGGGGACATGGAAAACAATAAGGTGTTTCTCAAACACAAGCAAAATGGTTTGGCCAATTCCAGTGAAAATTCCTTGAATATGGAACTGAATCTGAATATGCTTGAGTTCTTCCGGGGAAAGTCAGTGGTGTAAGTTGCGCTTTGAATGTGAAAGTTTTACTTCAAAAATTACATTTGTATTCTTTAAATTGTGGGTCTTTCTGGGTTATTTTAGTTTCAGAAAGAAAATTTATATTGGGAAATACTTCTTTCTCCTTTGCAGGAAAAAAGCAAATGTTTTCTAGTAACCAAACAAAGTTCTTTTGTGAGCCATGGCATAATTGTTACAGATACATGGGATTTAAACTCTAGTTCTATGAAAATTGCCCTATTGGGGCTGAAATTCAACAGTAAAGGATACTGGAACAAAAATTCAAATTTTATTTATTTCACATAACACATAATATATTACTTTATACACATGCCTAAAATTTAAATACAATTATTAAACCTACTTCCCATATACCCTGTTTTCCCAAAAATAAGACCTAACAGGAAAATAAGTTCTAGCATGATTTTTCAGGATGCTTAAGCCCTACCCTCCCCCCAAATAAGACCAAGTTCAGATTGTAAGATTGATGGATGCATTTAGTACCGTATTCCCCTAAAAAAAAGACCTAACGAGAAAATAAACCCCAATGCATCTTTTGAAACAAAACTTAATATAAGATCCAGTCTTATGTTTGGGAAAACACGGTATTTATTAATGTTTGGACATCTAATAATTACTACTGTGGCAAATATTTGAGGAGTGCTAGTATCAACTCCCTAATATTTTTAGGGGGTTCACACCAATCTGGAGAATCAGGTTTTGTTCTTTGGATTTATAACTTATGCCAGTGATGGCTAACCTTTTTCTAAAGGCGTGCCAAAATTGTGTGCACGTGTGTGTGTGGCCATCCCATAATGGAATGGCCTCACCCACCTGTGCATGCACATGTAATTCCCCCTGTGCATACGTACGTGACCACCACTCCCCATGCAGGGGGGAGAGTTTACACCCTCCCCAGGCTCCAGAGACTTTCCTGAAGCATGGGGAGAGCGAAAACAGACTCCCCCAGCTCACCAGAGGCCCTCCGGAAAGCAGAAATGGTTCATTTTTAAACTTCCAGTTGGCCCGTTGAGCCCGTTTTTCACCCTCCCCAGGCTCCGGAGGCTTTCCTGAAGCCTGGGGAAAGCGAAAACGGCCTCCCCTGGTCCTCCGGAAGGTCAAAAACCAGCATGCATGTGCCGGAGCTAAGGGTTGCCATCAGGGGTGGGTTTCTCGCCCCGTTCCAACCGGATCGGTTGGAACGAGGCCGGCGGCGTCCTCGCGCACGCACGCGGCGTCCTCCCGCACGCACGCGGCATCCTCACGCACGCACGCGGCATCCTCGCGCACGCACGCGGCGTCCTCGCGCACGCACGCGGCGCGCGCATGCGTACTAGCGTCTGCGCGATGCTCCAGCTGCTCCTGGAGGATCGTGCAGGCGCTGTATGCGTTCTGCGCATGCGTGGAAAGCGCAGAATTCGTAAAAACCGGGTAAGGAGCGGGCGCGGGTGTGCGGGCGCGTGCGGGCGCGGGGGGGGGGCTTCGCCGTTCCCGGAAGTTACTTACTTCCGGGTGCGGCGACCAACCGGATCGCAGGGACCGGTGCGAACCGGTCGAAACCCACCCCTGGTTGCCATGCTGGCAAATATGGCTCCGTGTACCACCTGTGGGACATGTGCCATAGGTTCACCATCATGGACTTATGCCATGCAAAATGACTAGTTTTAGTACATTTAGACTATAATTGTTGGATGACCATGTCTTATAATTCCAGATATTAAAGATCTTGCTGATATTTGGTTATCTGAGGTCTCTAAGTTTTGAGGCTCTTCTGCTCGAATGAGGGGTGTGTGTTTGTGTTAATAACAAGAGTCCCTTCAAACTCTGTTATTCTGTATTCTATAAATGTGAGTTTGTATTGTAGTTATGGGAAGTCTTAGTTCTGCAGGGCTTTCGTCAGAGGTGGGTTCCTACCAGTTCGCACCAGTTCGGTAGAACCGCTTCGTCAAATCTACCAAACCGGTTAGAAGAGGTTCCACCAGAAAGCAGGCCACACTACAGAAGAGGTTCCAAAATTTTTTGAAACCCACCACTGACACACACACACACACACACACACACACACAGACAGACTCACACAGAGAAAGAGAAAGAAAAAGAAAGGAAGAAAGAAAGAAAGAAAGAAAGAAAAAGTGAGAGAGAGAGAGATGAAAGAAAAAAGGAAAAAGGGAGAGAGAGACAAAAGGAAGGAGAATGAGAGAGAGAGAGAGAGAGAGAGAGAGAGAGAAAACATGGCCGACAATCCACTCCCACCAGGTCACATGGCCGGCAAGCCACTCCCACAAAGGAGGCCACACCCACAGAGTAGGTTTGAAAATTTTTTGAAACCCATCACTGGCTTTCGTAGTGTGCTAAGCTGGCCTGAGGAATGGCTTTGAAGTGCCAGCTCAAAATGTGAGCATCCTCGCCCACAAATTTTTTTGGGAAAAGTGCAAATGCAATCCATTCTAAGGATTACAGCTATTTAAAACGGCCAAGCAAGTCTGTGTATGTGATAAATGATAACGGCACTAATCATATTAAAGAGACCCTTACACATTTTTCATTCTTTTTCAATGTCACTGCCACACAATGAGATTTTTAATGTGCAAAATAAAAGTAAGATTCAGCAGAATTTCCTTCTGTTGGTAGAATTATGTCCATCAGCATTGCCTGCCAGGTTTTCTGTTAGATGTTGGCAATCTTAATCAAGACTACTGATTGATGGAGAAAGTGGGGTTTTCATGGTAAAATTGTGCATACTCAAGATTAAAACTAGAAAAAAAAATGCATCATATTAAAGAAGGAAGATAAGAGGCTAAGTGAGCAAATAAAGGTAGCTGAATGCTAGTATTCAGTTTTGCTGTCAAAATACCATTTACAACAATGGTCCTCAACCTTTCTGCCTTGGCAGCCTGGCCCCGTGCAGGGTGTGCATGTGAGTGGCAGGTGCACACGTGCATGCACAGCTCCATTGGTGCAAATGAAGGGTGAGTGTGCCTTCCATTCGCCAAGTGGAGCTTCGTGTGTAAGCAGAGAGTGCTCACACTAGCATAGGAAGCTCCACTCGTTCAAGCGGTGGGCACTTATGCTTGCATGTGAAGCTCCACTCTTGTAAGTGGAGGGCACTTGAGTGGAGGGCACTTGTGCTGTTTCATGCTCCACTCGTGTGAGCAGAGAATTCTCAAGCGCAAAGCTCCATTTGCGTGAACGGAGCTTTGCGCGCAGACACAAAGTGGAACTTCGTGTGCACTCATGAGTTGTAACTCCGTGTACTCTCATGAGTTGAGCTTCATGCACGGGTGCGCTTGCCCACCACTTGTGCAAGTGGAGATTCACGATCAAGCAGAAGACCCTATACCATTTCAGGTAGGTGGCTGTCCCGTCTTTTCATAAAAACCTCCAGAAGCCCCTACAACTTCTGAATGCAAGCTGTTCCACTGGTTAATTGTCCTCACTGTTAGGAAGTTTCTCCTTAATTCCTTCTCTCCTTAGTCCTTCTTTTCTCATACCCAATTCCTGCAACTGTTCTCCATATGTTTTAGTCTCCAGGCCTTTAATCATCTTAGTTGCTCTTCTTTGCATTTTTTCCAAAGTCTCAGCATCTTTTTTTGTAATGTGGTGACCAAAACTGGATGCAGTACTCCAGGTCTGGCCTTGCAAAGGCTTTATAAAGTGCTACTAATACACGTGATTTTGATTCTATGCCTCTGTGTATATAACCAAGGATTGTATTAGCTATTTTGGCTATTGCCACATGCTGCTGGCTCATGTTTAAGAGGTCATCCACTAGGACTCCAAGTTCCCTCTCACAGTTAACTGCTTTTGAGCCAGGTTTTGCCTAATCTGTACCAAAGCCTTTGGTTTTTCCTGCCTAGGTGTAAAACCTTGCTTTTCTCCACATTAAATTTCATGTTGTTAGGCCCATTGTTCAAGTCTGTCAAGATCTTTTTTGGATTCTGAGTTTGTCTTCTGGGGTGTTGGCTATTCCTGCCAGCTTAGTGTCATCTGCAAAATTGGTGAATTCCCCTTCTATTCCCTCATCTATGAAGATATTGAAGAGTTCTGGGCCTAAGACAGAACCTTGTGGTACCTCACTGCTTACTTTCCTCTGTATAGATGTAGTACCTTTAAGGACTACTCATTGAGTATGGTTTGTCAGCCAGTTACAAATCCATCTGGTGGTGATGCTGTCTATCCCACATTTTTCTAACTTACCAGTATGTAGGCTGTGGTCTATTTTGTCGAATGCCTTGCTGAAGTCTAAGTATACTATGTCCACAGAATTTCGCTGGCCTACTAATTTAGTCACTTTGTCAAAGAATGAAATAAGATTGGTTCGGCATGATCTGTTTTTAGCAAACACATTCTGGCTATTAGTTATAATTTTCTTTGTTTCTAGATGTTCACAGATCTGTTTTTTGATTATTTTTTCTAGTATGTTCCCAGTATTAATGTTAGTCTGATTGGTCTGTAGTTTCTGGGGTCTGTTATTTTTCCCTTTTTTGGAGATGGGAACCACATTAGCCCTTTCCCAATCCTCTGGTAGTTCCCGGGGCTCCAGGATTTTTTAAAAAGATATGGTACAATCAATGAGATAACATCTGCCAGCTCCTTCAGAACTCTGGGATGAAATCAGTCAGGTTCCAGCGATTTATATTCATCAAGGTCAGACATGTGTTCTCTTACCATTTTCTTGCTTATTTTTATTTTAATTTCTAGTCCGTCTTTTACAGTTATGTTTTTGGTAGGTTGGTCTATAGTTTCTTTTTGTGTGAAAACTGATACAAATAATGAATTAAGCAACTCCTCTCTAATGCCTGTTACTTCCTTGCCATCTTCACTCTTTAGTGGACTGACTGTTTCCTTGACTTTTTTCCTTGTTATTTATATGTTGAAAGAAACTTTTTAAAAAATTATATTTGACTTTTGTTGCAAGTCTTTGTTCATTCTGAGCCCTTTGCTTTCATGACTTCATGTTTGCAGACTGAGGCTATCTGCTGATATTTTGCCTTAGTTATGTGCCCCTCTTTCCATTTTTTTTTGTATTTATCATTTTCAGTTTATCAGAGAGATCTTTGTGCAGCCATGCTGGTTTCTTCTTGGATTTCTTGTTTTTCTTTTTCAGTGGTGTTGTGTTGGACTGGGCTTTTCTGATCATATTTTTCAGAGTTTCCCACACTTCCTGAGTTATTTTCCCCTTTAGGATTTTTTTCCCATGAATTATTTTTTAGATTCTGAGTTTGTTAAAATTAGCTCCTTTGAAGTTTAAGACACATGCAGGATTATATTCTATTGATTGTGTTTGCATTATATTGAATTCCAATATGATGTGGTCAGTGTCGCCCAAGCTTCCAGTAACTTCAACTCCCTCTATCACTTCTTTTCTATTAATAGGAATTAAGTCCACTATAGCTTTTCTTGTGGATCCCACCTTTAACTTGACAAAGTTGTCAGCTAAATTGGTTAGGAATCTGTTCAATCTCCCACTTGCTGCAGAGTTTGTCTTCCAATTGATATCAGGGTAGTTAAAGTCTCCCATTACTATTGTGGTATGCTTCCTACATACATTTAATGTTAATTGATTAGCAAAGAGTTCATCTCAGAGCTGAGATGGCGCAGTGGTTAAATGCAGCACTGCAGGCTACTGCTAGATCAGCAGTTCAGCGGTTCAAATCTCACCGGCTCAGGGTTGACTCAGCCTTCCATCCTTCCGAGGTGGGTAAAATGAGGACCCGGATTGTTGGGGGCAATATGCTGACTCTCTGTAAACCGCTTAGAGAGGGCTGAAAGCCCTATGAAGCGGTATATAAGTCTACTGCTATTGCTATTTCTTCTGGTTAGTTGTGCGGCCTGTAGTATAGCAATGTCATTTACCACATTTTATATTGACCCATATGGATTCTAGGAGGTTTTCATCCTTGGTTTTGTGTATTTGTATAGAGCTGTGGTGATCTTTTATATATAATGCAACTCCACCTCCTCTTTTGTTAGGTCTGTTTCTTTTGAATAGTTTATAACCTTCCATCAGTACATTCCAGTCATGAGTTTCATTCCACCAAGTTTCAGTAATGGCAACTATGTCATATCTGCCTTCATGTACTAATACTTCAAGTTCACCCTGTTTGTTTCCCAAATGTTGATCATTAGTGTATAGGCATCTGAATCCTTTATGGGTCTTGGTTATGTTTCTTATATCTCCTAATTTGTAACTGGGATTTCTACCCTTTCCATCACCCTCTACTTCATTATGTTTCTCTTTTTTTCTTTCTTCTTTCTCTTTATTCCCTACCTCCTTATGTGATTGATTATCTAGTGGTTTTTGCTTAGAATTAGATTCTAATGTTTGTGATGATTGACCTCCCCCCTCAATTTTAGTTGAAAGCCCTTTTGATAAGGTGAGCCAGTCTTTTCAAAATATATTCTTTCCAATTCTTGTGAGGTGCAGACCAGCCCTTGCCAGTAGCCCTTCATGTAGGTAAATAATAAGAGATTAAATAGATGCTCATGGCACAGGAGAGAAAAAAAGCTATCGCCTTCATGCATACAAAAAATCCATGTATTGGCTCCTGCTAATGCTGTGATTTTTATAATGTATACTCTGTCTCGTTTACTCATTTGCAATGAAAATGTTCATCTTCATTTGGTACATCGTCCTTATAAGTTTTTAATAAAAGCCACAAATGAGGCATTCCCTGTATGGACTGAAACAGCAGGAATATTTTATCATGTTAATCATGTTACACATGTCTTAAGCTTCCATGGATCTCAGTCAATTTCATCAGGCAAGCTGAATATAATTTGAAAGAAGTGTTGTACAGATTCGTCTATTGGTGATCAGGTTAGGGGATGAAAAAGAAGGGAAAACAAGGCAGATAAAACAATCGGCATTAACGAAGTTGTACTTAAGTGAGACAGTTTATTTAGCAGTATTTGCATCCTATTTTCTTATAAATAGATCAAGATGGGGAAAATACCCAACACACCTTTGAAAAATGGCATTTTTCAAACAGCAGGCCACACAAACATACAAACATGCAATAGATAAGTAAAATATACAGGCTTGCAATCAGTGGTCCTGCATTTTTGCTAACACGTTTGAGTGAAATTATTAATGATACCTATGACTGATTGATAGGCTTTATAAGCTGGCTTTCAAAATAATATTTCCCAAGTGGAACAGTTGTAGAAAAAGAGGTCAACAACTCTTTTAATTACATGCTTTTTCAATACAGTTCACTTAAATGTAGTATGTATTTTAAAAATAATATAGTTGAATTGCAGTTACTTGAATATGATAAAAGAAATTATTGGAACTGTCGATATAAAAAAGCAAAATCATATTTAATATTGACAGAATTATGACATTTGATGTTATTATTTAACAGCTGAGAAACCTGAGATTCCCTGCTTAGTTAATATTGAAGAATTACAAAATAATATTAATAGGATCAGTAAAAATGCAACATTTAAATGTGGTAATGCAATCATACTTATTTACAATAGAAGAATCTAAAAAAGCAACCACATTTTTAGTATATGGGAGTAATACATATTTAACATTTACCAGACCTATTACCCTGTTTCCCCGAAAATAAGACCTCTCTGGATATTAAGCCCAGTCAGGCTTTTGAGTGCATGTGCTAAAATAAGCCCTCCCCCAAAAATAACCCCGGTCCGAAAATATTGCAACACACCAGCAGCCATGAGGTGACCATGCTTGCCGCCTCCTTCACCTCAAAAATAATAAGACCTCCCCCCAAAATAAAGCCAAGTGCTTATTTCAGGGGTCAAAAGAAAATAAGACCCTGTCTTATTTTTGGGAAAACACGGTAGAATATGTGGATTTATTTCTTCATTAAAACATTCTAAAAAAGAACTTTATAAATGGGTGGCATCAGAGCACTGTATATTTTGGAAATCTACTTTTGATAGGTTAAAAGAATATGCTTATGCAATGTCTTTGTGAGACACCTTTAAGAAAGAAAAATGCTGTGTTAGAACTGGATATAAAATATTAAATGCCAAGGGATTGATTCCTTAAACATCTTTGCTTGTCCTTGTTGAATATAATTAAGGCCTTGAAACACAATCTTTGCAGCTGGCTCATAGAACAAATCTTTTCCAGGCCCTCCATTCCTTTAAGGATGGTGACAACCTATGCCTAGTTCCTCAAAGCTGCCAAACCATTTAATTTCCCTAGTACCTCAGCATTTTTCTTGTCATAAGACAGTCGTTCGGGGGTTAAAAATATTGTTGAATGAAATACAAACAGTTCACCTGTACATTAAATATCAACTGTCTAAGGCAGGGGTCTCAAACTCAGTTTCATCAGGGTTGTGTTGACCTTGGGGGCCAGAGTGGGTGTGGCCAGCTTGACATCACTTGTGTTGGGAGCACCTTTGGCAGCCCGAGCGCTCTGCCAGCGAAAACGGGCTCCCGAACTCCATTTTTGGCTGCAATGGCCTCCTGCAACCCTCTGCCAGTGAAAATGGAGCCCAGGGGGGACCCTCAGCCCTCCTGAGCTCTGTTTTTGCTGGCAGACTAGTCCTTCGTTGTTTCCAGGGTGACCCCATGGGCCAGACCTAAGTATCCTGCAGGCGGGATCTGCCCCCCCGGCCATCAGTTTGTTCCCTGTGGTCTAAGGTTTGTCTTTATGGTCCTCTAGTTGTGACCAGAAAATGCCATTGTTTTATTGTATTATGTCTTCCTGACAATGGCCTTGGTTCATCTTTTGTCTGTTCTAGTTTTAAAACAATTGTATTCCCTTTTCTCCCCACACATTTTGTGATGAGTCCAATATATGGTGTTCCATTAATGAAGAGACTAATGATATAGTTGGAGGCTGGGACCTGCCCAGCCCCGGTTGGCCAGTTGAGACTGCTTCAAACATGCCTTCTCCCATCCAGACACTGAAGACTATCTTTTGCAGGAACAACTGCCTGTAAATTGTCTGGTCAATTCTTGACAGGATCTTTATATACAGTAATGAGGTAAAATTCTTGAAAAAGCTACTAGACCCAAACAGGAGCTTAGCATTATTTAGGAAGAGTACCAAAATTGATTTTTTTAAAAAAAAGAATAGGACTAGCTGTCAGGGCTGCTTCTGTCCATTTCCTAGGAAAGAAAAATCCTCCGTAGATTTAGAGAAAAGCCCTTTTATTAGGAACAAACCAAAAGCAAAAAATTCCAGGCAAGCTCTGAGGCAAAGTGCATGAAAACAGCAACTTGAAATAAACCGCATAGCCCAATCCCCTTGTAGCTAGACAACCAGGGGGCTTCTGCATACCAATGCTAGAACTGTCCTTAGAGAGATAAGCAAAGTTCAGGCTGTAGTTGCAAAGTTGCAATGAAAAATTCCCCACTGATCCCTCCCCCAACTTTTCTAGCAGCAGGCTAGCTGACATTTGGCCCCTTGTAACAGAGACTTTAGCCATACAGAGAAAATTTATGCAGGTAAAACACAATACATCACACCAAGAACACTGATTTCTTCAGGGTTTGTCGGGGTATTTTCTATGAAAAATCTGGAGGAGTTTAGGTGCCCTGTTTAGCATCCACCCATTCACACTGTGAAGGGGTGGGGGGAATGTTTCCAGGCAATGAGGAATTGGACCTTCCCTCTATGTTTCCTGGAATCTAGAATTTCTTTAACTTCAAAATGCTGCTCTCCTTCAATTAGAGTGGGGTACAAGAGGAGTGTCAGGTGCAGGGCAAAGAGGTGGCACAGTTTCAGGTTTCAACAAATTGCAGTGAAACACAGGGCGAATACATTTAAGGTTCTTGGACAAGTCCAGTTGAACAGTGATTGGGTTAATTACTTTAACAATTGGGAATGGTCCCATGTATTTAGGACCCAGTTTCTTAGATGTTTGGGTGGAGTACTTCATGGAGAGGTAAACTCTATCACCTACTTTAAAATCTTTTGGCTTCACATGTTTTTGTCAGCTTGTTTCTTATGTGCCTGACATGCCTACTCCAGTTTCTTATGGGCAACTGGGCAAGTGTTCTGCAGTTGGGCTATCCATTCCGCTAAGAAGGGTATGTGTGGTTCCTCCTGAGGCAGCTCTGGCATAGTTACAAAGTCCTGACTAGAGGCCACCTTAAATGGGTGAACCCTGTGCAACTATACACGGAATTGTTATATGCTGCTTCTGCAAAAAAGCAAAAGATCAATCCAATTGTCCTGTTTGTAATTAATGTAGCACCTGAGGGGCTGTTCCAGAACTGAGTTGGTTCTCTCAAATGATCCATTAGTTTGGGGGTGATGTGAGGAGCTTAAGCTGTATGCTGTTCCCACAACTTCAAAAAATTCCCACCAAAACTCTGAAATAATGCACTTGGGCACATTATTGTGCAACCTATGCACTTGTTGTGTGAAAAGTTTGGCTAACATCTTTGTGGAGGGAACAAAGTGCACCTGTTTTGAAAAAAGATCAGTGACAACTCAAATAATTGTGTTCCCCCCCACTTTCAGGCAATTCCACAATAAAGTCCATAGATATTTCTTTCCACAGTGTCTGGGGGCTTGCCACAGTCTGTAAATGCCCCATGGGATTCTCCAGAGGTCTCTTTGCCACAGCACAAACTGGATAACTAGCCACATAGCTTTTAATATCTTTCTTCAGGGAGGGCCACCAAAACTGTATCTTAACCAAGTGCAAGGTTTTTACAAATCCAAAATGTCCTGCTGACTTAGAGTCAGGAGTGCCCTTTAATATGGTGCCCCTCAAGCTTGAGGGCACAAATAATTTGACTCTGACCCAAGCCAATCCATCATGCATGGTGCAGTCATTCTTATGAGTAGTGAGCCATTCATCAACCTTTAGCAATTCTTTAAGCTTCCCACATAGCTCATTTGGAATCTCAGGCTCCTTCTTCTCCTGAACTGTAGTAGTTACTGAGGTTGGGCCACTTCAGCTTTAGAGCTGTTGTATTGGGGCAACCTAGACAAAGCATCTGTCATAAAATTCTTCCCCCGGGACATAATGTAGGGTGAAGTTGAAGTGATTGAAGTATTGAGCCCAATGGATTTGTTTAAGAGATAGCCAGCATGGAGTTTTCAGGGCTTCCAGATTTTTATGGTCAGTCCATACCTCAAACAGGGCCCATGCCCCTTCCAGGAAATGCTGCCAAATAAGTAGGGCCCACTGCACTGCATACACCTCCTTCCCCATTTCGCCTACCTCTTCTCAGTATTGGTGAGTTTCTAAGAGGTGTGTGTGCATGGCTGTAGCAGTTCTTTTACTGAATTACAAATGGAGTGTTTGCATCAGGGTGCTGCTGCAAACAGTCATTTGAGTTTTTCAAAGACTGCTTGGCACTCTGTGGTCCACTTAAGTGGCTGACCCGGTTTCGGCTTCCCCTCACCCTTAGTCTTTTAAAAGGTTGGTGATTGGCAATGCAATCTTTGCAAATGAGGGGATGAACTGGGGAAATTGACAAAATCCAGGAAGCTTTGCAATTGCCTCCTAGTGCAGGGAGGGGTCCACTATAATACTGCCTTTACCTTTTCTGGGTCCATTCCCACGTCTTCATTTGAGATACGGTAAGCTAGGTAATCAATTTTATCTTGGTGAAATTCACACTTGGAAAGCTTTGCACTTAGACATATACTACTTCACAGTGCTTTCACAGCCCTCTCTAAGCGGTTTACAGAGTCAGACCCCAACAATCTGGGTCCTCATTTTATCCATCTCAGAAGGATGGAAGGGTGAGTCAACCTTGAGCCTGCTGAGGTTTGAATTGCTGAACTGCAGGTAGCCAGCAGAAGTAGCCTGCAGTACTGCACTCTAACCACTGAACTACTGTGACTCACTATATGTTAGGAAGAATGACTAATATTTCCCCCCCTACTGAGAGGTAGTACTCTATGATGAGGAAATGAAACCAGGGAAATTCACTAACAGCTTTTCTTAACTTGTCCCACTTTAAAGGACAGGAGATTCACAAGCCTCATCACCGAGGCAGTAGTGGGTTTGGCCTAAGACTACAAATGAAACTCTAGCACATTTCTCGACAACTATAGTTGGGGTGAATTGCTCCTTAATATTCTGTGCAGTTGCACCCTAACTTATAATGGTCTCCCCACCAGGGATTGATGTTTCTGAGAAATCTGCTAGTCAAAGCAGATTGCGGCCCTGTGCCACTCTGACCAGGTAGCTTTAACCTTAGTCAAAGTGCTTCTACCCAACTTCGTCCTTTTTGTCTGTCAGAATATCAGAAAGTACTACAGATCTTAGTGAGCTCTCAAAAGCTGTTTTTTCTTTGACTTAGCCTAGTACCATGATGGTGAACCTATGGCACATGTGCCATAGGTTGCACACAGAGCCATATCTGCAGGCATGCAAGCCGTTGCCCTAGGGTCAGGTCCAGCGCATATGTGTGCACCAGCCAGCAGATTTCTGGCCTTCTGGAGGGCCGTGGAGGTCATTTTCACCCTCCCCAGGCTTTAGGAAAGCCTCTAGATCCTGGGGAGAGTGAAAAATGGCCCCAACCGGCCTACCCAAAGTTCGGAAATGATTGGTTTCTGGCTTCCCGGGGACTGGGGGAGGCTGTTTTCGTCCTCCCCAGGCTTCAGGAAAGCCTCCAGAGGCTGCTAGCCCCAAAACGGGATGGGAGTGGGGTCATGCGCGCATGCACAGGGACCGTGAAGGGGGCATTAAATTATGGGTGTGGGCACATGCACATGTGCTATGGCACGCACATGCTCAGCACCCAAGCCAAAAAAGGTTAACTATTACTGGCCTAGGAATAGGTACTTATTCTCTTACGATAGAAATATGCTTGTGAAAATATTTCAACGTTTATACATTCTCACTTGTTCTTGTGCATGTTTCCGAAAAACCTCTGGCTAGTTGTGTTCTTCTCTCGAAAATAGTCTCAGTGGTCCACTGTGGATATTTGTTTTTCTTCTAAGGCTAAGCTGTTAAACATTGAGGGGTTATTTTGTTTTTTCTCTGTTGCTGCTATTGTGCCAAACTCCTTTCAACAGCTTTAAATGTTGGCATACTTTTGGCATTGTCTAATCCATGATTGTCTTTCTAGTAGATGGATTTTTCCCCCCATCGTGGCATTTTTATAATCTTGTAGTAAGCAATTTCAAAATGCGTACACATTTAAAACAATATAAAGCATTTCAAATAAATCTACCACGTTCCTTCATTTTAGTTGAAATGAATGGCTGGCAGGCAGTATCTGGACTTGACCTCTCTCCATCCTGTAAGGGGTTGTCAGGTTAGGATGATCTCAGATGCTCGGTATGCTCAGCTGCTGTTTCTGTAGAAACACAAAAGAAGAGGAATTACCTTTCTCTTGTTCCTAAGTCAGAAGGCAGCTCTCTTTAAAAACCCGAGTAAGAGGAATCAGCTGATTCTTTTTTTGAAAAAAAAATGTAGTCGGGGTGAAGTGGATGGTTTATGCAGGAATTCCCCTTCCTTTTCCAAGTACTTGTTTCTCCAAGATCTCATGCTTTGGTGTTCAGTGAGTATTGATTTAGTCTGCAAGCAATTTTAATATTTCTTCAGGGACTTTCCAGCAACAGCAGAAGTCATTAATTCATCCTCCCAAATTGCTTATTCAATAGCATGAACATGGCTCCTGAATAAAGTCTCAGAATTTATATGACTTGTACGAGTCAGGAGGTCAAGCAACTGTTATGGAGTGAAGTTAAAAATCCAAATAAAATATTGACACTTTTTGGAAGAGTGGGAGGAGGAGATGGAAGGAGGCAAAGGTATTTAAAATAGGGGCATGCCACCATGCCTCCAGGATAACAAAAGAAAAGAGATACAAGACAAGTTAGGGTTTGAAAAATCAATGGGTTATCACATTCAACCTTCTATACAGACACATAAATAGAGATTTACCTTTTGAGATTATTTGGCTAAGAAAACACAGCCTCTTGATCTGCTTGTTTCACATAGTTTGCAAAGCTAAACTGGAGTTAACTACTTTATGACTCAATATATTGTACAAAGCCACCATGACTATTTAGTCTAGGGATCAAAGTGTTGTGTGAGCCTGAGCAACTGAGTTAATCCAATTAATCATGGTTCAGTGATATTTGGTTGAGATGCTGTTTTTATGCTATACATCCACTGCATTATGCAGCGCTGTTGTATAAACTCTGGAATTAACTCAGAATAAATATATGTATGCAAACATTTCTCAGCACATAGATGTTGGATAATATTTTGAATAGCATCTGCTAGGAAAGAGACAAGATTCTCTATATTAGAGTGGCTTTTTATTTAATATCTGTGGCTGGAAGATGTTTCTCCACTGGTATGGTCACTTTTACCCCAATACAATTTGGCCCCAAATATTCTAGATGTATTTGGAAAACGAATGATATAGAAAATGGGGTGCACATGTAAACATATGTTCATTGAGGAGACATAGGTAAAGGTACCTCACACATATGTGCTAGTCGTTCCCAACTCTAGGGGGTTGTGCTCATCTCAGTTTCAAAACCGAAGAGCCAGGGTTGTCCAAAGATGTCTGCGTGGTCATGTGGCCGGCATGACTAAATGCCGAAGGTGCATGGAACACTGTTACCTTCCCACCAAAAGTGATCTCTATTTTTTTACTTGCATTTTTACATGTTTTGTAACTGCTAAGTTGGGACAAATAACAGAAGCTGGGACAAGTAACAGGAGATCACTCTGTTACGCGGCGCTAGGGATTCGAACTACCAAACTGCCGACCTTTCTGATCGACAAGCTCAGTGTCCTAGCCACTGAGTGTCCTAGCCACTGAGACATAGAGACTATGAGGAGACATAGAGAATAGGACAAATAAGGGGACAGGATTGAATTGCAACTTATCACTAGTAAAATGCACTGATAACACACTTCTTAGGAATACAAAACACACATGCCATCATTTAATAAACCCTTATTAAGTTTTTTAAAAAAGATTGAAAACATAACATGAGAACTAAAAATACGTCTACGATGATTTTGTACTAAAATATACTATTCTGTTTCAAGTTTTATTGGTATGAATTACACAATTTTCCATCTTGACATCTATTCTTTCTATGTAAGCTAATATTTAACTTTGTCATTTACATAAAGAATAACGATATTAGTAGTGACTAATTGTTCTTAGCTACATACTGCATTAATTTTGAACATGTGAATTAAAAAAAGAAAAAGAATTATTTGATTTGATTTTATAGTGTAGAAAAAAAATCAGGAAGGAAATGTGCATGTAAAAAGCTTCAATGTAAATGTGTACTATATGTTGTTGATTGATTTATCAATTTAAAATACATAGTTTTGGATAGCTTGCAAAAATCTATTAAAATAGCTATACAAACAGTTATTAAAAGATAGAACAACAGAACAATAAAAGCAAATGCAAAGACTTAAATAGATCCATCTATTTTAAGCACTCTCCTAGATCTTGGGAGGGTTGCTGTTTTGTGAGCTTCATTACTGGAAAAAGAAGGGGAAGATTTTGGGAGGAAGAAACACTGCATGGTTGTTCTTTTTTTTACATAACACAGCACGAATAAAAATTAGGGTTGGTCACTTGAAAGAGTAATCTTGAATATGGATATGATTAGCGGTGGGATTAACTTAACTTCCCTACCGATTTGCAAATGTGAGCATGCACTCTGGCTTTACTCGCATGCACTGTGTTTCCACATGCGCACTGCCTTTTGTGCATGTACAGTGCTCGCACATTATGGCAGGGCAGGTGGGCGGAGCCTCCTCCAGCCACCGCTACCGGTTCACCCCAACCAGAGAGAACCGGCTGAATACCACCTCTGGATATGATCAGGGAGGAAATCTAATTTGCCTCTCCTATGCTGATTGGTGCAGCATAGACTTGATGATTATCCCTTGTAGTTAGACAGACTCTCTTCTGGACATTCACCATGGTTACTGAAGCCATGTGTTCCTGCATTTTATCATTCATAAAGGCTTCAAATACCACAATATTTTAGAGACCCCAATATAGGATAAGGAAACTGGAACTCTATTCTTGCTAACAGAGGCAATAGAGGGGGTTCACCTTGCTGGAACTTTGGGGGAGAATGACCATGTCATGTTGGAATTCAATATAATGCAAACACAAGCAATAAAACTATAAGCAAATGTTATGTTGGAGTGGGGAGGAGCTAAGATGGAGGGCAGGCAGCAACGGCTGTAAAGAGCTCTTCCAAAAGTTAACAGGTCTTTCTTTTTCATATCTATATATCTATATCTATAATGTGTGTGTGTGTGTACCAGGTTTCCCTGAAAATAAGAGGGTCTTATTTTCTTTTGACCCTCAAAATAAGCGCTTGGCCTTATTTTCGGGGAGGTCTTATTATTTTTGAGGTGCAGGAGGCAGCGAGCATGGTCATCTCATGGCTGCTGCTGTGTTGCAATATTTTCAAGAAGGGCTTATTTTTGGGGGAGGGCTTATTGTAGCACATGTGCTCCAAAGCCCAATTGAGCTTATTATCCAGGGAGGTCTTATTTTCAGGGAAACAGAAAATATATAATATTTTAACTCACTTTTAATCTGCAGCAGACTTTTTACAAAAGCACATATCGTGTGGCTACCAATTTGTTTTAGATACATTTTTAACAATACTACAAGTCAGGATTTTAAAGCTAACTTCAACCAATGTAGAGAGATCTTGGGAATGATTCCATGAAAGAAAATCTTAAAGGTGAAAACAACTCAAGAAGCTTGGTAAACTATGAAAAATATTATTATAAAAACCCAGCCAGCTAAATGCTACTGAAAAGAAAAATAAGAAATCCAAGAAGAAACCAACATGATTGCACCTAAACAGATAAACTGAAAGACAAAAAGGGTTAGTACAAAAAGTGGAAAGAGGGACATATATCTAAGGCAGAACACCAACTTGCAAAGATGGTTGGAAAAGCTGAGGCTTAGAATGAACTAAGACTTGCAAGAAATGTCAAAACCAATAACTAAATTTTCTTTCAACATAGAGAAAACAAAGAAAAAAGTCAAGGAAACAATTGGTCCACTAATGGGAGAAGATGGCAAGCAAGTAATGGGCTGTAGAGAGAAAACAGAACTGCTTAATTCATTCTTTCTATCTGTCATCACACAAAAAGAAAAAAAAATAGCTCAGCCTAAAAACATAACCATAAAAGACAGACTACGAATACAAATTAAAATAAGCAAGAAATTTGTAAGAGAACACCTATCTGCTTAGAGAAGTTCAAATCACCTGATGGATTACACCCCCAGATTTCTGAAGGAGCTGGCAGATGTGATCTCAGAAACATTGAACCATATCTTTCAAAGATCCTGGAGTACTGAACCAAGGAACTACCAGAGGACTAGAAGAGAGGTGATATTGTTCCCATCTTCAAAAAATGGCAAACAAACAAACAAACAAACAGATCCAGGAAACTATAGACCAGTGGTAATCAACCTGGTCCCTACTGCCCACTAGTGGGCATTCCAGCTTTCATGGTGGGTGGTAGGGGTTTGCTGTAACTCTGCTTTATAAATTTTATAAAGTAAAGTTACTTCCTTACTTTATAAATCACCATTACTGTGGAACTGGTGGGCGGTTAGAAAATTTTACTACTAACAGAGATACAAAAGTGGGCAGTAGGTATAAATAGGTTGACTACCCCTGCTATAGACCAATCAGCCTGACATCCACACCTGGTAATATCCTGGAAAATGTAATCAAGCAACAGATCTGTGAATACTTAGAATGAAGCAAAGTTAAAACAAGCAGCCAACATGGGTTTGTCAAAAAGAGTTCATGCCTAACAAATCTTATTTCATTCTTTGACAAAGTGACTAAATTAATGGACCACTGAAATGCTATGGACATAGTATACTTGATTTCAGTACGGCATTTGACAAAGTAGACCTCAACCTACTCCTTGGCAAGCTAGAAAGATGTGGAATAAACAGTATCGCCACCAAATCGATTTGTAACTGGCTGACATCACACTCAATGGGTAATCCTTAATGGAACTACCATATTTGTCGGAGTATAAGATGCACCAGAGTAGGGTGCATCTTATACTCCGACAAATATGGTAGTTCCATTAAGGATTACCAAGGTTTTGAAGAGGCAAATTAAAAAAAAGTAGGTAGGTAGATAGAGGGATAGAGATGGAGAGGGAGAGAAATACAGTAGGTAGGTAGGGTGAGAGAGAAAGTAGGTAGGTAGGTAGGTAGGTAGGTAGGTAGAGGGAGGGAGAGAGAGAGAGCGAGAGCAATACAGTAGGTAGGTAGGGAGAGAGAGAGAGTAGGTAGGTAGGTAGATAGAGGGATAGAGAGAGAGAGAGAAATACAGTAGGGAGGGAGAGAGTAGATAGATAGATAGATAGATAGATAGATAGATAGATAGATAGATAGATAGATAGATAGATGATAGATAGATAGATAGATAGATAGATAGATAGATAGAAAGAAAGAAAGAAAGAAATACAGTAGGTAGGGGGGAGAGAGAGTAGGTAGGTAGGTAGATGTTTCCAGGTGTATTTATCCATGTGCTCAAGAAGGAAATCACTGACAACCTGACTTCTTTCTGCTGGCACAGCACTTGATCAATGTAATTCTCATCAATCACTCTAACTAAAGAGCTTTCTGGAAGGAAAAAAAAAGTTTTTGCACTTTGCAAATCTCCTCAAAACCCATTTCGTGAAAACGGGCCCATTTTTTTTCAAATAAAAGTCATGAATAGCCTTGGGGTGGCTTGCAGAGTGCTCCTAGAGGGGCAAAAATGAGCAAAAAACGGCCTGTTTTTCATGAAAACGGGCCTGTTGTTTGTCAAAAAAAAATTGCATGCATAGCCTTATGGAGGCTTATAGGGTGCTGCTGGAGGCTGGGGGGGGGGGCGAATGGCCCATTTTTAGCTCATTTCTGCCCTTCCCAGCCCCCAGGGGCTCTCTGAAAGCCTTCATAAGGCTATCCATGGCCATTTTGGTGAAGAGGGCGGGGCTTTGATAGGCAAAAAAATGCTGTATTCGATGTATAAGACGCAGCCAGATTTTCAGCCTCTTTTTTGAGGAAAAAAGGTGCTTCTTATACTTTGAAAAAGGAGTAGTACATCTACTTGGAGGGAAGTAACAGTGGGGTACCCCAACATTCTGTTTTAGGTTCAATGCTCTTCAATATCTTCATAAAGAATTTAGATGAAGGAACAGAAGGGGAAGTAATCAAATTTCCAGACAACACTAAGCTGGCAGGTACTGCCAACATCCAGGAAGATAGGTCCATGATCTAGATGGATCTTGACAGACTTGAATACTGGGCCCTATCTAACAAAATGAAATTGAATGGAAAGAAAGAAAAAACAAATGTACAGATAATATATTAGGTGAAATCTGGCTCAATAGCGTGAGAGAGATCTTGGAGTCCTTGTGGATTATCACTTAAGAGCAAGTAGGATGCTGCAGCAGTCAAAAAAGTCAATGCAATCCTAGACTGCATTAATAGAGGGATAGAATCAAGATCACATGAAGTATTAGGACTGCTTTATAATTACCTAATATGACCACATTTGGAATATTGCATCTAGTTTGGTAACTGAATTATAAAAAAGATGTCGACACTCTGGAAAGAGTGCAGAGAAGAGCAGCAAAGATGATTAGGAATCTTGAGATTAAAATGTATGAAGAAGACATTTTGTCCTATTAGCACAAAAATGAGTAGCAGGGAAAGGACGCTACCAGTCTTCCCTTCTGAACTTTTTGTATTCTGCTATAGCAAAATGCCGAACTTCAGCCAAACGCCAAGAAAAACAAAACAAAAACAAAATTTTAATCTCAACTTCCCTTACGCAAACTGAAGTTGAAGGTGAATTCTGCTTCTTGCCAGGGTGGGAGTCTTGGGGTAGAAAAAAGAGAGAGATTTGATTGTTGTGTGAATTTCAGAACAGAATAATAAAACATGACCCATTGATTTGACTGATCCATTGCTCACTGCTCTTCTGAGCCCATTCAGTTGCTTTCCTAATGTTACATGTCGTGCTAGAGTTTGAGAGATAAACTTTCCCTCCCACCTGGAATGGTTTGTGAGGGGCCTACTTTTTGTCTGCTTCGGCTTTCTACACCTCGGCAGCTTTCATTAGTGCTGTTTTTACAGTGCTTCTTACACCTAGTCTGGTACGCATCCACTCACTGGGCCGGCAAGGGGACAGCAGTGCCTGTGGGTACTTGGGAATAGAGATGAAGTCTAACCCATTGACCCCTTGGAATGGGGTGAATCCAGTGCTACTATGCATTGCGTTGTTGTATGCCACCTCCGCAAACGGCAGAAGAGCTGCCCAATTGGTCTGCAACAGGGGTGGGTTTCAACCGGTTCGTGGTTGGTCGGCGAACCCAGAAGTAAGTAACTTCCGGGAACGGCGAAGGGCCCACCCGCCCGCCCACGCTCCTTACCGGTCTTTGAAGGCTTCTGCGCTTTCACGCAGGCTCATGGCACATACAGCGCCTGCGCGATTCTCCGCGAGCAGCTGGATGGCACATACAGCACCTGCGCGAGTCTCCGCGAGCAGCTGGAGCATCGCGCAGGCGCTAAGACGCATGCATGAACTGCACGCGTGCACGAGGACGCCGCCGGCCCCAAACCGTTTGGAACAGGATTAGAAACCCACCCCTGGTCTGCAAGTACCATAACATTTGTTCCGTCTGAGATTCCATCATTAGAAGGTTGTATTTGGGCAGTGCCTTGGCCTGCTTGTGAATCAGGTCACAGTGCTTCCCTTTACCTTCAGTTCCAAGGACTGATAGTTGTAGACCAAATTTATAGGGGTGGGTCAATGTTTGTTGCAGAAATAATAGCTTAACCAAAATGTAGAGATAAACTGTGTCTTCTATTCCAGCTGGGTTATATGTGACTCATCACAAAAAGCAAAGTTAAATACCCCTAGTTTCCTCCAATTTCTAGATTAAATGGCATCATGGGTAAAACCTGATGCCATGAAGTGACTGAACATGATAACATGATTTACAAAATTTACTAGTGGGAGTGGGTAGAGGAAAGTAAACTCATCTAAAGAGACTTGGCTTGGTAAAAGTACTTGTGAAAAAATATTTTGAAATAGCAATTAATTGCAAATTTAGTATGAGCTAATTAGAATAGAAATAGGATAACACTTCAAAACTAATTCAGAGATTCTGAAAAAGATTCAGAGAAGATGACCAATACCATGTTTCCCTAAAAATAAGACAGAGCCTTATTTTCTTTTGACACCTGAAATAAGTGCTTGGCCTTATTTTCGGGGAGGTCTTATTACTTTTGAGATGCAGGAAGCGGTGAGCGTGGTCACCTCATGGCTGCTGCTATGTGGCACTGCTGCAACACAGCCGCTCGTCAGCTGGATGCTTTTCAATCAAAGCACCACTCAGCTGCAGGAGTAAATGGTGGTAGGGAAGGAGTGGGGCGCATGGCACGTCGCTTGACCTGCCACGCTTGTTGCGGTGGCCATTAGTGTGACAAAACTGACATGGTGGCTAGGGTTGTGGCAGCAGCCATTAGGTTTAAATATTTTCGGGAGGGCTTATTTTGGGGAAAACAGGATGTAATAAACAAGGTTGAAGGAGCTGGTATATAGATGACTGGGGAGGCTATGTTGCTGTATTTCAAACACAGAAAGGCAGGTTCCTTCTTGTTCAGAGTATAAGACACAATACATGACCTGTGTTACAGGAAAGCAGATTCTAATAGTGTACTATGTGAGAAAAATAACCCTTCCTAATGGTTTGACAATGGAATTTATTACACAGGAGATAGTTGAGTTACCATTCATTTGATAGGTGCAATTAGGGGCTAGGCAGCCCTCTGTTGGAATGCTTTCATTTCATACTCTGTTGGACATTTAGATAATCTAAATAGTGACGTTTCATGTCAGGGTTCTCTGAACCCAAACTTATATCTACTGATACTTAACATGTGTTTGAAGTGCTGAGAAAGATCCTATGTGGGTTGTGAGCAAATTATCATCTATACACTAAGTTGGCTATACTTTTTTCTCCTGCAAAGATTCAGAGTTGTCTGTCTCAGAGACTGTTGTATGTGTCTTTGGGCTGTAAAATATTGGATTGTCAGAGGAAGCTGAAATTTAATTCATACTTGAGAATAGAATAGAATAACAGAGTTGGATGGGACCTTGGAGGTCTTTTAATCCAACCCACTGCCTAGGCAGGAAACCCTACACCACTTCAGACAAATGGTTATCCAATCTCTTCTTTAAAATGTCCAGTGTTGGAGCATTCACAACTTCTGGAGGCAAGTTGTCCCACTGATTAATTGTTCTCACTGTCAGGAAATTTCTCCTCACTTCTAAGTTGCTTCTCTCCTTGATTAGTTTCCACTCTTGCTTCTTGTTCTACCCTCAGGTGCCCTCTTCTTTGTGGCAACCCCTGAGATATTGGAACACTGCTATCATGTTCACCCCTAGTCCTTCTTTTCATTAAACTAGACCTACCCAGTTCCTACAACCATTCTTCATATGTTTTAGCCTCCAGTCCCCTAATCATCTTTGTTGCTCTTCTCTGCACTCTTTCTAGAGTCTCAACATCTATGTACATGTCATTTACTTCCTACTTTCTGAGAAGATTTATTTAGTGTAGGTCTTGGTCAGAATGCAACTCCAAGTGTCAACTGCTTAGATGAAACTGGAACCAGGAGAACATTTACTGCTCCTTTACACCAATGTGATAAATCAGTGCCTTTTAGTTTCATATTAATTTTTTCTGTCGTGAGAATGTAGTTTTAATCAAGCTGAACTTGGGTTACCTCCATCTCCATGCAAGTCTTTGATGCTTTTAGTTTTGAATGGTTTTATGTTTTATGGGTTGACTTGATTGAATTTTAGATGATAGAGCCACAGAAAGAAAGAGGGTGGCAAAAAAAAAGATTTGTGTGTTTGTGTGTGTGTTTGTGTGTGTGTGTGTGTATTTAAAATTATTTAAAACCCTAACTGTTCAGTTCACACCCTGCTGATGAAAGCCCAGACACACTGGGTAGGCCATGTTGCAAGGATGCCAGACCATCGTGTCCCCAAACAGCTCCTCTATGGTGAGCTGTCTCAAGGAAAGTGATCACACGGGGGGCAAAAGAAGTGATACAAAGACACATTGGAAGCCTCCTTCTAGTCCCTGGGTATCGACACCACCTCCTGGGAAACCCTGGCACAAGATCGACCACCATGGCACACACTGATCTACCAAGGCTGCCAAACATCTGAGGACAGAAGGGCAACCATAGCACAAGAGAAGCAAGCACTCAGCAAAGGCAGAGCTGCAAATGCTACAACAATGGTGCCCACACATGTCTGCTCAACATGTGGCAGAACATTTCATGCCCATATAGGACTTACCAGCCACCTGTGGACACATTGTGCACAGCCCACAACCTGTTAGATGTCAAGGTCCTCTTTGAACACGATGGACGAACATCATTTAAAAGTAGAAGTAGATGCAGATTATTGCCCATTGAGAGATCAAAATGAAGACCATGGGGTCAGGAGTTGGGAAACTGGCTCATAACATGCTATATTTTCTGGAGGCTTGTAAAAGTTGAGTAGCAAGTCTATGCAAAGCTTTCAGAAGACATGTTTCACAATACCCAGAAGTGCATACCACGGGCCATCTTGAACCGTGAAAGCAGCTGGACCCTTTGGAGGGCTTGGGCAGCTGCGCTGGAAATAGCTTTAGCTGTCTTTTCAGAAAACAAGCACTATTCTCAAGATTAAAGGTAAAGGTAAAGGTTCTCCAGCCATTCCCGACTCTAGGGGGCAGTGCTCATCTCCATTTCAAAGCCAAAAAACCAGTGCTGTCCAAAGAAATATGGTGATGTGGACGACATGACTAAATACCAAAGGCACACGGAACTGTGTTACCTTCCCATCAAAGGGGGTCCCTATTTTTCTACTTGCATTTTTACGTGCTTTCGAACTGCTAGGTTGGCAGAAACTGGGACAAGTAACAGGAGCTCACTCCATTACGCGGTGCTAGGCATTCAAACTGCCGAACTGCCGGCCTTTCTGATTGACAAGCTCAGCATCTTAGCCCCTGAGCCACCACGTCTCTTGCCATTCTTGAGATGAACTGAGTTTCAATTAAGTTGCAAGGGTTACGTCTGTTGACCAGAGCTTAGTTGAGTGACCCCCAGCATTGTTGGAATTTACATTGGTCCCAAAGGAAACACTTTTAATTGTGCATTAACTAAGGTAGTCAAGAGGTTTCAGAACTCATTCATTACCACGAGCATATTATTATATAATAACAGAATGTTCTATAAAGGATAGGCTTAATTCAGAAGCCCTCAGGCAGGTTTTGGATGCACAGACTGATGAATAGATACATTTATACTAAGTATACATACATTATATTGTTGTATTGATTTTTGAAAAGTTCCAGGTCTGACAAGCTGTAATGAGATTTTCGAACTTTGGGCTGTGATCAATGAAAGGAATATTATTGGCCTGCAGAATTGATATAAGCCCTCTCTGTGGATTGCTCCGCTCCCAGGCTGCTCCAGCCCCCCACATATAGGATTCCATCAGACACTTAACCTCTTTTACGGTGTCATCAGGCTAAAAGGAATCTAATAGTGACACAGGACTTGTGCGTATCTCTCCGGCACTATTGCTTTCCTGTCACAAATAATTTATAGCTTTCTATTTCCATTCCTTTTCCTGCACCCCATCACTGCTTCCTGGGGCTGCTGCAGGAGGGGGGCATGAGTAGAGATGCGGGATCAATATGCTCATACATGCAGAACCTTATAGTGCAGCCTGGCAGCGGAACAATGGTGAAATTTGTCCTTTCCTACTTTCAGTAAAGAATAGCTCTAGAACGTACCTCCACTACATGCTTCGTGTTACCTCAAAGCAGAGGTGAGTTGCTATCGGTTCGCATGAGCTGGTGGTGGTTTTTTGGCCTGGGTCACAGGCTAGCCATGCCCCCAAACCGGTTCCCTGGCTGCTGCTGGCATTGTCGGCATGGTTTATTTTGTCCATTTTTAATGTTCTGCCCATGCGCAGGACATTTTACAAGCAACTCTGCATGCACGCAAAGCGAACTGGTAGTAATGCTGGCAGCAAGCCACCCCTGCCTCAAAGCTACAGTGGAGGGGACATTTCCCCTGTGCTCTACCATAAGGTCCTTCCTTAGGTTGAGTGTCTCCAGCAGGATGTGAAAACCAGATACTCCTGAAGAAGTCATATGGACTTAATAACCATGGCTTCTCACTGTGGTCTGCTGTTTTGAAACAAGGTGCCTCTGAGTGTTGACGTTCATTTCATTATGCTGAACAGATGTTTTAAATTGTATTAGTGGAGACAAGTTACGGATTTTCTTTGTAAACACTCAAATATTGGCCATTTGTACCTCTAATAAATGCAATAGTACTGTATTTTTCAAAGACACATCAGAGTATAAGATGCACCAAGGTTTTCAAGAGGCAAATTTTAAAAAAGGTAGGTAGGTAGATAGAGGGATAGAGAGGGAGAGAAATACAGTAGGTAGGGAGGGAGAGAGAGGAGTTAAGTAGGTAGGTAGATAAAATGATAGAGAGAGAGAGAGAGAGAAATACAGTAGATAGGTAGGGAAAGAGAGAGAGAGTAGGTAGGTTGGTAGGTAGAAGGATAGAGAGAGAGAAATAGAGAGAGAAATACAGTATAGAGAGAGAGAGGGAGGGAAGGAGGGAGGGAGGGAGAGAGAGAGAGAGAGAAATACAGTAAGTAGGTAGGGAGAGAGAGTAGGTAGGTAGATAGATGTTTCCAGGTGTATTTATCCATGTGCTGGAGAAGGAAATCTCTGACAATCTGCAGTACCTAAGACTTTATTTCTGCTGGCACAGTACTTGATCGATGTAATTCTCATCAATCAAAAGGAAAAAAAGGGTTTGCACTCTGCAAACCTCCCCAAAACGGCTGGTTTTTCATGAAAATGGGCCCGTTTTTTAAAGGCATGAATAGCCTTGGGGGGGGGGGGGCTTGCAGAGTGCTCCTGCGAGAGGCAAAAATATGCAAAAAATGGCCCATTTTTCACAAAAACAGCCCCTTTTTGTCAATTTTGTTTTGCATGCATAGCCTAATGGAGGCTTATAGAGTGCTGCTGGGACCTGGGGGGGGGGAAGGGCCCGTTCTTTGCTCATTTCTGCCCTCCCCAGCCCCCAGAAGCTCTTTGAAAGCCTCCATAAGGATATGCACGGCCATTTTGGTGAAGGGGGTGGGGTTTCAGGAGGCAACAAATTCTGTATTCTACGTATAAGACACACCCAGATTTTCAGCCTCTTTTTTGAGGAAAAAAGTTGCATTTTATAATCTGAAAAATACGGTAACTATGCTTTCTGAAAAGAAATATTTCTTTTGTGAGTTAGATTTGCAAAGAATTTAACACGCTTCAGATTCCTTTACTTTTTAAAAGATTAATTGTTAATTATTGCATGCTTACTCCTAAAGTTACAATCTCTCTCCTTCCTTCCTTCCTTCCTTCCTTCCTTCCTTCCTTCCTTCCCTTCTTCTTCTTCTTCTTCCTCCTCCTCTTCTTTCTTCTTTCATGTGTGTGTGTGTGTGTGTGTGTGTTCCAGCATCTCTGGAACACCTCGAGCATTTTCAACCAGTTAGTACACAGATGGCTTATTCTCTGGAAACAAATACTATGGGGGAAAGACACCCCTAACACCCCATGGGGTTTGTGTTCTGTTAAGATACACCCTGTTGTACCTTAAAATGGCTTCTACCATACTGCTGTAAAATGGCTTCTACTGTACAGCGCTGTGGAGTTGCCGTGGTAACAGCTTCACAGTACTCCACAAGGAGGCTTCTTCTGGTAAGGGGGAAAATCCAACATTAGAAATTGCGGTGACGTTCATGAAAGGAGGGTTGGGATAAATAAATACCTGGGCAGCACCCAATTATTCTAAGTGGCTTGGTGATTCCCAGAATGGATCTTAAACCCTAGGGTTTAAACCATTTCTTATCGATTCTTTGATTATCTATTTGTTTGTTTGTTTGTTTGTTTGTTTGTCAAACATGTACAGGATAGCAGGTATAAATATGAACATGGACATAAAACAAAGGAAATGAATACAAGTAAATTGGGATAGTAGGACAGGGACAGTAGCCACGCTGGTGCCCTTATGCACGCCCCCTTTATGGACTTCTTAGGAATGGGGTGAGGTCCATGATAGACAGCTTGAGATTGAAGCTGTGAGGGTTTGAAGCTGTAACAATGTAATCAGGTAGAACATTCCAGACCTTAGTTGTGACACATTAGTTGTGCCTTGGAACAGTTATTTCCTTAAGGCCAGGCCATTAGCCAGTTTGTGATCCTCTTTTGCTCTCTTTCCAGGTCTTTCTGTATGTTTAAATTAGTGTGAGAATACCAGGTTAGTTTATGAGTGGTATTGGCCCCCAAACGGTATTCACTGTCCTGTGAAATCTTGGGGAATAAATATTAAACCATATCGTTATTTAAAATTTCATTATTGATGATCAATGTAGTTAAAGGATTTGTTTTATTAGTGCTAAAAATTTATCTTGTCAGTGTAGTGCAGGGGTGTTAAACTCAAGGTCCGCAGGCCGGATGTGGCCCACAGGGTGCTTAGATCTGGTCCACAGGGCCATCCTGGAAACAATGAATGACTGGCCCATGGTGCTTCAGCCAAAACACAGATCAGGAGGATCGTGTGTGGTTCTCCCAGGCTCCATTTTTGCTGGCAGAGGGCTGCAGAGGCCTTCACAGCTGAAATCAAAGCCCAAGAGGGCTGCATGCGGCCCTCCCGGGCTCCATTTTCATTGGCAGAGGGCTGCAGCAGGCCGTCACAGCCAAAATGGGCTGCATGTGGACTTACCGGGCTCTGTTTCCACCGGCAGAGAGCTGCAGGATGTCAAACTGACCACGCCCATGCCAGCCACGCCCACTGCCCTTTCCCCAAGGTCAAATACAACCCTGATGAGGCTCTTAATGAAATTGAGTTTGAAATCGAGCTTATCTATTCTATAGATTTGTAGAAGCCTGTGAGGATTTTTCCAGGGAGAGGAAAAATTGCAGTGCTGAAGCTAGTTTCTTCAGAGTCACTGACAGGCAGCGTACAAGTTGAATATATCATAATGATGAAGATGCACATAACAACACGAAATCATGGATGCTAGTTCCTAGCTCTGATTGGCCTTCATATGAATCAAGTTCTTCCAAAAAATCTAGGATGTTGTAATGTATCTGAGTAGTATATGAGTCACGGTGGTGCAGTGGTTTGAGTGCAGTACTGCAGGCTACTTCTGCTGGCTGTCGGCTGCCTGCAATTTGGCAGTTCAAATCTCACCAGGCTCAAGGTCTACTCAGCCTTCCATCCTTTCAATGAGTCACCTTGAGACCTCCTACAACATATTCCTGCTAATGATTAAAATGCTCAAGAATTCCAGGTTGTTTTAAACAAATATATCCTGGTGAACGGATAACAATTTATTTTAAATCCAGATGAAATGGATTAAAAAAAGTCAGATGAAAGAATTCCTAACTGATCTGAGTATCATTTTGGAGAGAAATGCAGAATACAACAAATCTGCTGAGTAAGCTAGAAGTTGAAGTCCACCCATCTGTAGGACACAAATTGAGAAAGTTACCTCCAAGACCATCTTCACTTTCACCAATTTTTCAGGCACTTATGAATTTTTCGAGCTTTTGATTTTCCATACAGTATGTATTTCTCTTTCTGCAGAGAATGGAAACAGAGAAAGATAAGCCCAATGCCTCTGCCTAAACCACAGGGGTAACATGGCTGTGAGTTGTAATGCTAGTGTCAGGCCTGTAAGCCATCTTGGGCATTAGATCTTCAGGCTTGCCACATTTAGTCTGTGGGAAACTGGGAAGGAGGGATTGTTTGGAGCTGGGGAGAGATATATAGTCATAATAATGTTCCTTTCTCAGAGAGTCAAGGGCAATTTGTCCTGCACCTGGAAGGGCATGACTAGGAGGTATCTCCAGTTGGGATGGTGCCTCATTGGGCCATGTGATGACATGTGGGTGCTGGGTAGGTGCTTGGACTTTATTTTGGGTGGAGAAAACCTGGAAGCTTTCAGATTCGGGCTTTCCCAGATGTGCCAATATGACATCGCTAATAAAATGGAACTTTGAGGAATTTCAAGTCTCGGAATCTTCAGTCATTGGGGATGTTATATGGAAACCTGACAGCTAGTTGTAGGTCATGAGAAAAAGGTTGAGATGGTGGAAGGGCATAGGGATATAAATTGTAATAGTAATGATGTCAATGATTGTGATTTTCTTTTTTTGGTGACGAACATCTTTGCAGACAGAGAAGAAAAAATAGTTGACATGCTCAGATGAGAGTGTCAAACAGAGGTGGTATTCAGCAAGTTCTGACCAGTTCTGGAGAACCAGTAGTTCGGAATTTTGAGTACTTCGGAGAGCCAGTAAATATCACCTCTGGCTGGCCCCGCCCCATCTATTGTCTGCCTCCCAAGTCCCAGCTGATCGGGAGGAAATGGGGATTTTGCAGTAACCTTCCCCTGGAGTGAGGTGGAAATGGAGATTTTACAGTATCCTTCCCTGCCACGCCCACCAAGCCGTGCCATGCCCACCAAGCCACACCCACAGAACCGATAGTAAAAAAAATTGAATCCCACCACTGGTGCCAAATATGAGTTTTAAAATATATTTATTGTATTTATTTACTAAGGCTTCTATGTCATTTTAATCAACCAAGACTCAGTGGCTTACAAAACCCTAAACAATAAGAGATTTAAAAACAATAATTTCTATCCATTAAAAAGAAAAAAAAAGACAATTACAATTAAAATCTACCAGAGCGTGAGTATCCATTTGGAGAAAATCAAACAGTGTGAGAGGATTTAATGGAGAAACTGTTACTAAGCATGAATGGACAGGGAAAGAGACTATATCCACACATTCAATTATCATTGAAATGATATTTTTCAAGCATGGGGCAATAAGCATGGCGGCACTGCAGCTGGCACCTCCATCTTTTTTTCATCAGTGCATACATTCATGCACAAATTCTGAAATGATGTGGTAGGTTAGTAGATCAGTAGCTTCCAAATAGCTATTTCTTTTTAGGAACAGATTTCTGATCTGATTGAGCTCAGGGGTAAACAGAGGTTCTACATATTGTAGAATCAAAGAATTGGAAGATGTCTGACAGCTCTACCCATCTGTTCCATGTAAGATCTGCAAAATATGTTAGTCAGATGGCTATGGTGGAAGATCTGCAGTTAAGGTGAATATGCTACTTTGTGAGGTACCTCTTTCACTTTATCAGAGTCACTTATAGAGATGGATGGATGGATGGCTATAGAAATCAAATGCATTTATAAATAAATAAACTGGCACTTTTATTTTCAGAAAATTCATTTAAATAATGTAACCTAAATTTACTTTCCTGGAATTTTTGATCCTGCCTACTGAAGCAAGAGAGAACAATACCCCTCCTCTTTCATTTGACATTCCTTCAGATAACTTAAAAAATACCTGCTTTTTGACACCTCCCCCCCCCCCTTGCTCTTCTTTCTTACAAGGTTTAGGTTGGTTTGGCATGAACTGTTCTTGATAAACTCATGCAGGCCCCTGCCATATTATGCATGCTTTACTAAGGCCATACAAACCAACTGCTTAAAAACTGTCCCACCCTTTTGTCTAGAATCACTTTCAAGCTGTCGAATCTGCCATCTCTTGGGTCTCTTTCCTGTTTTTGAAATATAAGCAACATTTGCCTTTCTCCAAATCTCATATCCAGAAACCAGGAAATCCTGCTTTCTAGCTAATATAAATCGCACGTCACAGCTGATCATCGGATATACCAGTTCGCCTGAACTGGAAGCATTTTTTTTGTTTGGGCGAACCGGTCCGAACTGGTAGCATTTCACCCCGGTCCATCCTCCATGGTTTCTTACAGAAAGGAGCTTTGGATAACATCCTCAGGTTCCTTCTATAAAATTGAATGTAGATCTATGTGGCTTAATAAGATTGTGTTGTCAAGTAACAAGAGATAGAGTGAAGACGGAAATAAAGGAACATAGGTTAAATTGCCATACATACACGCCAGTTGCCAAAGGTCCAAACTTTGATTGTGTGGCTATGTGGATGCTGCAACAGTTGTAAGTGTGAAAAATGGTCATAGGTCACTTTTTTCAGTGTCGTTGTAACTTCAAATTGTCACTAAACAAACGGTTGTAAGCCAAGAATGCCCTTGAGGCTTTTTTGGAAACTACTACTAGTTTCACAGGGATAGGGTGGTTCAGTGGCTAAGATGCTGAGCTTGTCGATCAGAAAGGTCAGCAGTTTGGTGGTTTGAATCCCTAGCGCCGCATAATGGAGTGAGCTCCCATTATTCATCACAGCTCCTGCCAACCTAGCAGTTCAAAAGCATGTAAAAAATGCAAGTAGAAAAATAGGAACTACCTTTGGTGGGAAAAGCATTCCATGTGCCTTTGGCGTTTAGTCATGCTGTCCACATGACCACAGAGATGTCTTCAGACAGCGCTGTCTCTTTGGCTTTGAAATGGAGATGAGCACCGCCCCCTAGAGTCGGGAACGACTTGCACATATGTGCGAGGGAAACCTTTACCTTTACCTTACAGTTAGTTCAGAATGCAGCCGCCTCCTGCGTGTTGGCAGATGCTCAATGCTGATGATCATATTACACCAAGGCTGCATTCAAGGAGCAAGATCTTATTTCTCTAGGATGGCCTGGGCTCACTGAAATGGGAAGAATTAGTAAATCAGAAACTAGTAAAAACTGAATTATTCCAGGAGGCTTTGGAAGTATGAATGTCATAATCAGGTCCTTTGATTTAATCGCTTGCTTTCCCCCCCATTGTGAATATGTCATATGCTATATCTTTGTAGAATGCTAAGTCACAATATTTGATGGTATATAAATATAATAAATAAAAAAATAAGTGATGTGAAAAGCTAAAATATCAAAAAGAAACGTATGAACCAATGTATAGGCATAGTGGAAACAAGGCTGGGTAAGAAGACTGCTAAGTTATGGAGGGTTATGGTGCATAATGTCAGCGTAAATTAAATTTAGACGCATATCATTTTCTCTTATCTCTCACATTCAACTTTTTTTTTGCTAATTAGTTCCTATTGTTTTCATTTTATATAATATTGCATACTCCAAAAAAACCTATGTAATGGGTATCTGGGTATCTATGAATCTTTCTTTAGCTGATGTCAGGTTGACTCCTTTTTTGCAATTTGCTTCATAATTTGTTTTGAAAATAATTTGTGCAGAGGGGCTCCATCAGGGGTGAAATCCAGCAGATTCTGACAGATTCTGGAGAACCGGTAGCAGAAATTTTGAGTAGTTCGGAGAACCGGTAGCGGAAATTTTGAGTCGTTCGGAGAACCAGCAAATGCCACCTCTGGCTGGCACCAGAATGGGGTGGGAATGGTGATTTTGCAGTTTCCTTTCCCTGCCACGCCCACCAAACCACACCCACCAAACCACACCATGCCCACCAAGCCTCAGAACCGGCAGTAAAATAATTTGAATTTCGCCACTGGGCTCCAGGGTTCTCTCCTAGGTGAACCAGCAAGGAATATGGATGCCTGCTGTTAATCAGTTATTAAGGATTAAAACATTAAATTTATTTATAAAAATGATTTACTTATAATTACAAAATATTTCTAAAATGTTTCAGATGATCAGAGGTTCTTTAGATACTCTGCAATTTCTTGGTCTTATAATAGTTGTGTTACTATTGTTATCAGAGGTGGTATTCAGCCAGTTTAGACCGGTTCACTTGAATCGGTAGTGGAAATCGCCCACCTACCCTGGCTCTATGCCATCCTATTTAGGCACGTTTTCAAGCTGCGCACATGCATGCAAGCCACATGCACAATCAAAGCACGTGCATGGAAGGCCGAGCACATGCACAGATGGGCATGTGCGATCACATTTGTGAACTGGTAGGGAAAGTAAATGCATACCACCCCTTATTGATATCACTATTATTTTAATCAATATAGGCCATTGTGCATGGATCAACATAAAATCAAATATTTTATTTGCAGTGCCTATCTCAGACTAATGTGCTGTGTTGTGTTATGGCGACAGGATCATCAGAACCAAAGTACAACAGCCTTTCCACCCAACACCGGATGGAAGCGGAACAGGGGTAACTGCACCTGGACATACTATAGGTAAGAGGAAAGTTGTTTAGGTAACATTAAAAAAAAAATCATGAAAGCATCATTAATACCAAAGAAGGCTCTAGTTGGACTTAATTAGCATATGGCGTCTAGTTGGATTGATGCCAGCTGAATTAGATTCAGATCTGAAACCACTGAAAATTTTATGAATGAATGTAACATTTAGCCAAATAAATCTTTTTGATGAAATGCTAAGCTAAGCTAAAATATTGTGCGTTATGCAGGGCACCCCCTTGAGCAACAACTGATGCACTGTTCCATAATCTTATTGGAGCTTATTTATGTAAATCAAAGAGCGCTTCTGTATTAATGGTGTTTGTTGATGCTCCACATACTATCTTATATGTACTTTATCCAGGAGTGGGATTCAAAAGTTTTAGCAACGGTTATCTGCATGGTTGCTATGTGGGCATGGCCTACTCAGCCTCCTGCACATGATTGTGGGGGTGTTTTCACCCTCCCCAGGCTTCAGAGGCTTTCCTCGAGCCTCCGGGAGGGCAAAATAGCCTCCCCTGGAGGCCCTCTGGAGGCTGGAAACAGGCCCATTTTCAGACTTCCAGAACTTCCGGGAGGCCCATATTTTGCCCTCCCAGAGCCTCTGCGCAGGCCCTGCCATTACCTAGCATCCAAAGCTGGTGGTGTGAAGACTCCTGGGAGGAGAGGGGAGGGGTAGGGGGGCAGCCAGTCCTTGCAACTACCGGTTTGGTGAACCAGATGTAAAATTAGCATCCAGTTCACTCGAACCGGCTGAATCCCACCCCTCATTTTACCCATATGATTGTTGCCCACAATTATTTCTAGGTTTTACAGCCGAGAAATAATTATCCCTACTTTCTGAATAAGAGTGACAGGGATCAATGGAGGCTCTGATAGAGTTACTATTCCAAGGATCAAAATAAAATCCTAATTTATATGTAACGAACCCCCACCGTTGTTCCTGTTAAGAAAATATTTATTTTCATCAAAGAATCAGAGTTTCTGCCAGCTGCATTTCTACCCCAATTTTTCCTTCTTCATCTGCATCCCTTATTTTTGAGGCTGGTGTATGAGAAAATATGCATCTGAAATAATGGTGGATAACAGATGGCTTGTTTTTGAGGCCCTGGAGTCATTTGCAGTTGTGATTGCTAGGAATTTGTTGCATAGTTTGTGAAAGTACATAAAAATGTATTAGAAACTTTAAAACAATCAGCTTTAATTTTCCCTATATGAGAGATTGCAACCCATGTGAGTCAATAATCCTTATCTGATGTAGCCTTCAGCCACCAGAAATTATTCACCTATTCCCCACATCCAGACAGAGATTTGAATGTCAAACCCAATAACAGCATGATACATGATATGCGTCATAGCAATAGTCATAGCACTTAGACTTATTTATCACTTCACAGTGCTTTACTGCCCTCTCTAAACAGTTTACAGAGATAGCCTATTTTCCCCAACAATCTGGGTCCTCATTTTACCCACCTCGGAAGGGTGGAAGGCTGAATCAACCTTGAGCCTGGTGAGATTCGATCTGCCAAACTTCTGGCAGCCAGTGATCAGCAGAAGTAGCCTGCAGTACTGCACTCTAACCACTGCACCACTGTGGCTCTTAATATACATAAAATATACATAAAACAGCATGGTTTGCATGCCAGTGATCAGTAGATCACATGATATGCATGCTGGTGATCAGCAAATCACATGGTTTACATGCCAGTGATCAGCAGATCACATGTTTGCATGCCAGTGATCAGTAGATCACATGGTTTGCATGCCAGTGATCAGCAGATCACATCGTTTACATGCCGGTGATCAGTAGATCACATGGTTTGCATGCTGGTGATCAGCAAATCACATGGTTTGCATGCTGGTGATCAGCAAATCACATGGTTTGCATGCCAGTGATTGGCATCCCATGATCAGCAGAAGTAGTCTGCAGTACTGCACTCTAACCACTGCCCCACTGTGGCTATTAATGTACATAAAATATACATAAAGCAGCATGGTTTGCATGAAAATCTACAATAGTTCTTGATTTATATATCACAAGTAGAAGCTGGCTTCAGTTTTTCTGTACTTGCTAGGGCACTGGACCTTTCCAAACAAAACTCCTCTCCAAAATTTGTTGCTGAGAAGATTTGCTTCTCTATCATCTTGGTACTCATTTCTTGCCATGCTTTTATTTAAATGATTATAAACGTGCCTACCTAAAACGGGGGAAAAACAAATTAAATGAAAAGGTAGCATAGCACTTCTTAAAAGGAGAGAGAATCTTTAACGAATATCCCACAATTTTAAGTTTAAGTTTAAGTTTAAACTTTAAGAAGACTAAATTAAGAGGACTGGGCCGAGGTCGCACAGTGGTTAGAGTGCAGTACTGAAGGCTACTTCAGCTGACTGCTAGCTGCAGTTTCGCAGTTCATATCTCACCAGCTCAAGGTTGACTCAGCCTTCTATCTTTCCGAGGTGGGTAAGATGAGGATCCAGATTGCTGGGAGCAATAGGCTGACTCTGTATCCCGCTTAGAGAGGGCTGTAAAAGCACTATGAAGCGATATATAAGTCTAAATGCTATTGCTATTCATGTAAATATGTATACTCGACAGGCACTAGCAGAGGACTACACTGTATAATAATTGGATTTGTATCAGATTTCCATTAATTTACAACCTATCTAATTTGTTAAAAAATTTTGAAACAGGAAAATATATTTGATTTTGATTCATATGAATAGTGCATGTGCTTCCCATTGGGTTTTGCCACTGTGTTGAATATACAGGTAGATGACCACAATGACTTATAATCATAACTGACCCCAAAATTTCCACTGCTAAGCAAGACAGTTGTTAAGTTGAGTTTGGCCCCATTTTACCATTTTTGACCACCATTGTTAAACAAATCACTGCAATGTTAAGTGAGTCATGTGGTCATTAAGTAAATCTGGATTTTCCCATTAACATTGCTACTTGGAAGATGGCTGAGAAGATTACAAACAACGATCCCATGATCCGAGATGGTGCCACTGTCATTAATATATGTCAAACGCCAGAATTTTGATCACTTGATCATGGGGCGGGCACAATGGTGATAAGCATAAAGAATGATCATAAGTCATTTTTTTTCAGTGCCGTTGTAATCTTGAATGATCAATAAATGAATGTTTGTAAGTTGAAGACTATTTGTACATGTGTTTCCTAAAAATCATATTTTATGGCATTAAAATGCCATAACAGTGGGATTCTTATAAATAAAACTTAGGTAATGCCAGAAAGAAGGAAAGGTTTTACAGCCAATATTTGCAGAAGAGCAGAGGTGGTATTCAGCCGGTTTGTACTGGTTTGTCCAAACCGGTGGTGGAAATCGCGCCCACCTGCCTTGGCTCCATGAAGTCCTATTTAGCCACATTTTCAAGCTGCATGCATGTATGCAAGCCACATGCAGGATTAAAGCGCATGTGTGGAAGGCTGATCACATGCATCGACATGCATGCTCGCATTTGCGAACCACTAGGGAAAGTAAGTGAATACCACCCCTGCAGAAGAGCCAACATAAACAGTAATACAGCTCTCTGAAAATGAAATACTGTAAGCCATGAGGAAACCCTGCAACCAAATTCACAATTTAGTGCAGGAATTCCAACTCCGAGTTTCCTAGTCCACAAGATTACATCAAGGAAATAACTGAAATAAATTGTTATTTGTTTCAAGTCAATATTCAACACATTTGGATTTTTAAATCTTTTTAAAAGATAAATCACATCAGAAAATGGGGCTGGAAATTAATATATGATATTTTTGGCATTAAATCAGGGGTGGGTTGCTACCGGCAATACTTCTGGTTCAGCGTGCAGATTTTTTGTGCGCACACACATTTGCACCTAAAAAGGTCTGAGAATGCGCATAATGTTAGAAAGGGGGAAAAATTTTTTGCAATGAAGATTGTTCTGTGCATGCGCAGAACCAAAAATCAAGATGGCGCCGGTGCCGATAGAACCGATTCGGGGGTGTGGCAGGCCAAGTTACTACCTACTCAGCCAAACCGGTCCGAACCAGTAGGAACACACCTCTGCATTAAATGTATCGTATTTAAGGAGATGTAATCTTGAATAAAGGATAATCTTTGAATTGCTTAGTAATGTACTTATTAAAAAGAACATAGACCATAGAATAACACAATTGGAAGGGACCTTGGAGGTTCTCTAGTCCAACCCTCTGCTTGAGCAGGAGACCTATACCATTTCAGTCATTTTTTGAAAGCCTCCAGTGATGGCTTACTCACAAATTCTGAAGGCAAACTATTCCATTGGTTGATTGTGGTCACTATTAGGAATGACTTCCTAATGGTGACTTAAATATTCTTTTTCTTCTTTGACATTCTATACTTCCAAACAAGAAGTGGGTCATGCTCTAAAACTGGCACTTTTTAGTATTTTTTGACTCTTGGTGCATTAATAAAAACAAAGAATTATTTCAAACAGATTGTGTGACAATCCTCACTATTTCCTAAGGCAGTTGAAATAGATATACACCTGGCTCAAAAAAACAACAACAGAATAACAGAGTTGGAAGGGATCTCAGAGGTCTTCTAGTCCAAACCCCTGCTCAAGCAGGAGACCCTATACCATTGTGGACAAATAGCTGTTCAATCTCTGCTTAAAAGCTTCCAGTTATGAAGCATCCACAACTTCTGGAGGCAAGCCATTCTGCTGATTAATTGTTCTCACTGTCAGGAATTTTTTCCTTAGTTCTGGGTTGGATTTCTCCTTCATAAGTTGTCATCCATTACTTCTTGTCCTGTATTCAGGTGCTTTGGAGAATACATTGATCCCTTCTTCTCTGGGACAGCCTCTCAAATTTAGGAAGACTGCTATCAGGTTATCCCTAGTGCTTCTCTTCATTAAACTAAACTTACTTACTTCCTGCAAACATGCATTGTATGTTTCAACTTCTATCCCCCTAATCACCAATGGTCGCCCTCAAAAAGTATTCACCAATGCTCATCATCAAAACTAAGAATAGTATCAAGAGGGATATCATAAAATTCAATGCTGGGAATGCTTCTTTTTTTTTAGCAGACTTGGATAAATACATAGGAATGCTTATGTTTTTGAAAGGGTACAGCAGTAGATAGAACATTTCCACAAAAACCTAAATAACTATGAAATTTAATAGAGACAAAGGCAAAATTCTTCACTGGAGGCAGAAATCGAGCCAAGAGCTATAAGGTGTTGATTTCTGACTAGGTCATAGCTGTTGCAGAAAAGCTGTTGGAAATGTAACTGACAAATTGAATATGACTCAACAGCTTAATATGAATGCAAAAAAAAAAGCAAATACAGTTTTATATTAACAAAATATATATTTTCTAAAACACAGGAAGTTATTTTTCCATTTCATTCTGTATTGGCTCACACTGCATCTGATTTTTGTATTAAATCTTAGACACCACGCGGTGAAGCAATAAAGAAACATGGAATTCAGATAGACAAGACAGATGAATAGGAACTAGTCTAGAAGAGAGATCTAGAAGAGGAAACCAGAAATAGTTAGCTCTGAGAAGATTGATGAATGATCTGATGACACTCTTTAAATACTGTAAAGGATATCAAAAGGCTAAGACAGATTGGTGTTACTGAAAAAGAAATGCTGGTAGTACCTTCTCCAACTATTTTTCAATGTTGCTTGAAAAAAGTGCTACCAGATTTCTTTTGCCACCATAGACTAATATGGTTCTATATTTCTGTACCTGCAGTTCAAGAGGAGGAAGCTAGATTATATAGAATTATATAGATTATATAGAAGTAAAGCAGTGATAGGTTCTGGCCAGCACTACTGCCGGTTTTCTCGTGTGTGCACTTCACTTGTTCTGCGCATGTGCAGAACTGAAGAACAAGACAGCATTGATGATGCCAACCAGGGAACCTGTTTGGAGGTGTGGAAGCCCTGGGTTGCTGCCGGTTCCAGCAACCCAGGCTGCCAAACCACTATTGGTTCATCTGAACTGGTCTGAACCAGTAGGAACCCACCTGTGAAGTAAAGGATAAAAGGACACAGTGGCTCAGTGGCTAAGATGCTGAACTTGTTGATCAGAAAGGTTGGCAGTTCGATGGTTCGAATCCCTAGCGCCGTGTAATGGAGTGAGCCCCTATTATTTGTCCCAGCATTCCATGCACCTTTGGCATTTAATCATACTGGCCACATGACCACGGAGACATCTTTGGACAGCGCTGGCTCTTTGGCTTTGAAATGGAGATGAGCACCGCCCCCTAGAGTTGGGAACAACTAGCACATATGTGCGAGGGGGAACCTTTACCTTTACTTTACCTTTAATGGCTAAACAGCCCTTGTTCTGAAATGCTTTAATGTAGATTCCTGCCCAGAGAATGATTGAATTTGGAGATCTTATTGGCTTGCTCCAAGTCTATAGATTGACCAGAAATACTTTCTGAAGCTGGGCCAGATAAATATACTGTAATGTAGATGAAGCTTCTCTTCATAGCAAAGGGCTACTTTAGTTCCTGAATCCTTTCCTTCTATCATTCTATAGAAGTTAAAATTGTTAAAATTCTGGCTTTGAAGAATAATATTTTTCACATGAATAGCACAATCTATTATTGCAGGACATCTATCAACTATTATTTTTTGTAAGACATGTCTGTGTTGACTGCATTAAAAGGAAACAGCACAATGCAAAGAGAAATGTAACAGGTTCTAGAAACAAAATTATTAGCTCAAGGAAGCGATATAAATCCCAATAGATTTTAAGCAATTAGGTCTTCACCAGGAAGCTGACAGAAAAAAAGTTATCTCACATTTATTGTAAGTTTAGCTACCCCTGTAGAAGCCAGTAGGTCAGTCGCTCAATTTAGGGATGGTCATCTAAGAAATTGTAACGGATGTGGATAATTTTTTTCCCTGGCAGTCCTTTGATGAAAATTGAAGGACTTGAAAGACTTCCTTTGTATCATTTGGCCTAAAATATTGTCTCTTGGCAGTGTTTGGGTTGCATTCTCTCCAGTGGTGGGTTTCTATTTATTTTACTACCAGTTCCGATGATCACACATCGCACAGCTGATTTTCAGAACTTTTTTTTTACTTTTTAAGCATTTTTTAAATATTAAAAAATATTAAAAATATCCCATTACTTGTCCCAGCTTCTGCCAACCTAGCAGTTCCAAAGCAGGTAAAAATGCAAGTAGAAAAATAGGGGCAAAAGTCTCTGATGATTTGATAGGTTAATTTAGGATTACTTAAACAGCATTTCATGAAGACTTGGAGCTCTTACAATACAAGCTCTTGCCCAAGGCAGAAGAATTAATTCCATCCCAGACAAATGGCTGCATAATCTTTTGTTGCTGGAAGTTTTCAAGAAAACATAGGAAACATTTGTCCAGGATGGAATAAGGTCTTGGGCAGGGTGTTAGACTGGAAGACTTTTAAGGACCCTTCAAGCCATATGATTCTGTGATTCTTTGGTTCTATGATTTGTTTGAAAAAGAACTCTATTACAATAAATGGACTGAAACAGTGGTCACCAACCTGTGGTCCGTGGATCACTGGGGGTCTGCGAGAAAATTTTGGTGGTCCACAGAAAAAATAATTGCATTTTTTATATTGTAGTATATTATTTATCTTTTTAAAAAATTAATATTAGTGGTCCATGGTGTTGTAATATAGTTCCTTGTGTAGGCGTAGCGGTCACCCATGGCCCAGTTCATACCAGGGCATGCAGAGCCACGCTGAACCACACAGGAGAAAACAAACTCCTAAAACCCCATAACATCCTGATAGTTCATAACATAACATCCTGAGATGTGCCCTACCAATGACGCCCAGGATTTGACCATATATAGACAGAACTTCCCTGAGCAGTAGATTAGAAATTGTACTTTTACAGGCTGTTTTTAATCACATGCTATTGCTCCTCTTGCCTTTGTCCTATCTCAATAAAAGGGGCTCTCAGATCCCCAATCTGGGTCGCTCCATCCCGAGAAAGATTGTGTCCTGTCTTTTCTCCACATTGGCCTCATGGACGAACCACGGGAACGTTACACCATGGGAGTTAAAATTATGAATTTAGTGGTCCCTGAGGTCTGAAAGTTTGGTGACCCCTGGACTATAGCCTGTTTCCCTGAAAATAAGACCTCCTCAGATAATAAGCCCAATCGGGCTTTTGAGCTCATGTGCTAAAATAAGCCCTCCTTGAAAATATTGCAACACAGCATCAGCCATGAAGTGACCTCAAAAATAATAAGACCTCCCTGAAAATAAGGCCAAGCTCTTATTTCAGGGGTCAAAAGAAAATAAGACCCTATCTTATTTTCAGGGAAACACAGTAATATTACGATGAAGCTACAGTACAAAGCTAATTAGGAATACAGTGGAAGTACATGTTCACCCATGCTCTCCCACAATTCTGGCCCTCAAATGGCTTTCTGCCTTTTTGTATCTCTCTCCCCCATCCCCAATGACAAATCTTACAGCTGGAAAATAGGGCTGGAAGGAGGCATCATCCCACCAGCAGCCAAGTTTCGGTTCCAGTTGCAAATACCCACATCAGATAAGCCAAGTTTAGTAATGGAGTTTCCCATTACTAAATTCTAGTTAGATTTGGAAATATTAAGATAGGCAATGTAAGGCACAGAGGCATTTTTTGAAAGTGATTCACAATTGGTGACACTCTTAAGCCTGGGGTGGTATTCACTTACCTTCGCTACCAGTTCGCAAATGTGAGCACGCTCACTCGTGCGCTCATTCCGCTCATGCTTGCCACCTTTGCACATGCACAGGTCCCATCAAAAATGGGACGTGATGACGTGCAGGCAGGTGGAAAGATCCTCCCTCTGCTGCCGCTACCGGTGCGCCCGAACCGGTGCGAACCGGCTGAAGCACATATTTCTGGATCTTGGCTTAACTGGAACTGGTCTCTTGGCAAAGGTCTTAAATGAGGTTGGGGATATATGTCACTTCCTAGCTGTTGGCTCCTACTCTTCTGAGCCCTTTTCCTTTCTCATTTTGTCCAGTTCCCAGTACAGCTTCCCCTCCTGTCTCCAGTGCCTCCAATGATCCAGTGGGCTCCTACTCCATTAATGGGATTCTGGGGATTCCTCGATCAAATGGTGAGAAGAGGAAACGTGACGAAGGTAGGGGAAAGTGTTTTTCTCCTTTATTGGTTCGCTTCACTTCACTCCTTTGGGAAAGTAATTGGAACCCTAATAAGTGCTGTGATCCACTGGTGGCCTGTGGAGCTGGTGGCAGAGTCAAACAGTGAGGAGGTTGGGGAGGAACATGGGCCAGTCCTTGAGTCTGGGGAAGGCTCGGATGAGGGCTCTGTGTCAGAGACAGAGAGGGGGCCAGGGCCATCTGGGAGTTATGTGCTGCATCCGGTGCCTCCGGAGTCAGACATCAGCAAGTCAGAGGAACAGGGGGAACCTGTTCCCAGTGCTGCATGCGCAGAGCTGCCAGAAGGCAAAAACAGTTAAAACAAAAGGGATGACTTGGGAGTAAGGCTTGGAGGTGATTGTCCCCTCCCATAGAACGTAAAGGAGAGGAGCAAAGGGTCATGAGCCTTTGCAGGAAGCAACTTTGTTCGTGGTGGTTTAATTCTGAAGCTCCATTTTGACTCTTTGCTCCATGTGGCCTTGCCAAGCTAATTGCCAATTAGGTCTTTGGCAGCATTTCAGGGAAGATAAAGGTGGGTGCTTGTCAGCCTTATTCCGAAAGACTTTGGCAGAGCACTATCCGACTCATAACGGGCTGTGAATGAACCTAATTCACAACCTTTGAAATAAAAAACGGTTTTGGGGACTAAGCATGTGCTTTTTACTGTATCAGGAAGCCTAGGTCAGCACAATAAGCTGAGAAACTATTTAAAATAAAGTAGGAAAGCATTTGAGTATCATAATCCAGAATACTTTTTGAAAGCAAGTCTCACTGAGTGGAGCAGTCAGAATGCAGCTGTAAGCATGGCTAGGCAATTGTACATGTGGATAAAGGCTCCTATCAAAGCAATTTTATTTCTGCTGGAACTGCAGGTAGTCCTGGATTTATGACCACAGTTGAGCCCAAATTTCCTTTGCTAAGCAAGACGTTTGTGAAGTGGATTTTGGCCCATTTTATGACCTTTCTTGCCACAGCTGTTAAGTGAATCACTGCAGTTGCTAAGTTAGTAACACAATGGTTAAGTGAATCTCACTTCCTCATAGAGTTTGCTTGTCAGAGGATCTCAAAAGGTTGTCACATGAGCCCAGGACACTGTAGCCATCATAAATACATGCCAGTCACCAAGTATCTGGATTTTGCTCATGTGACCATGGAGATGCTGCAACTATTGTACTTATGAAAAGTGGTCATAAGACACTTTTTTCAGGGGTCACTTAACAAATGGCTGTAAGTTGAGGACTACCTATAATTGTAGAAGACCAGACCCTCAGTAGCAGGAAAGGATGTAAGAGTAAGAGTCCAATCTTTAAAAGAGAAATTTAGTAGGATACTAGTTGGCCCCATTATTTCAGTAGCCTCCATTCCATTCATTTTGGTCGCCAAGATGTAAAAAAGATGTTGAGACTCTAGAAAGGCTGCAGAGAAGAGCAACAAAGATGATTAGGGGACTCAAGGAAAAAATATATGAAGAACGGTTGCTGGAACTGGGTATGCCTAGTCTGATGAAAAGAAGGACTAGGGGTGACATGAAAGCAGTGTTGCAATATCTCAGAGGCTGCCACAAAGAAGAGGGAGTCAAACTATTCTCCAAAACACCTGAGGGCAGGACAAGAAGCAATGGGTGGAAACTAATCAAGGAGAAAAGCAACTTAGAACTGAGGAGAATTTTCCTGATAGTTAGAACAATTAATCAGTGGAACAACTTGCCTCTAGAAGTTGTAAATGCTCCAACACTGGAAGTTTTTAAGAAGAGATTGGATAACCATTTTTTTTGAAGAGGTGTAGGGTTTCTTGCCTGGGCAGTGGGTTGGACTAGAAGACCTCCTTCCAACTCTGTTATTCTATTCTATTCTACTCCCAATGCAGCTTTATTCTTATTTATGCATGTCTTTGATATTCCCTGGTTCAATTCACATTACATAAAATACTAAAAATACATAAAAATCCAAGTTAATAAAACTTGACTCTTGGGCAGTGGTGAAATGGTGTGGCTTGGTGAGCATGACTTGGTGGGGGAATCATGTGACTAGGTGGGCATGGCCAACTTTTTTAGCATTTTTAACTACCGGTTCTCCTGAGCCAGTAGTTAAAAAATGCTTTTAAAAGTTTTTAAAAAGTTCCGATGATTAGCTGTGTGACCATCAGCTGTGCTGCACAATTGTCAGAACGTTTAAAAACTTTTTAAAGCATTTTTTAACTACTGGTTTAAAAATGCTTTAAAAAGTTAAAAAAAAAAGTTCCAACGATCAGCTGTGCAACAATCAGCTGTGCCGCATGATCGTCAGAACTTTTTTAAAACTTTTTTTTAGCATTTTTTGCTACCAGTTCAGGAGAACAGGCCTGAACTGGTAGCATTTCACCTCTGCTCTTGTGTCCACATAACATGTTGTGTTCAAACAAATAAGTCTCTTCAGCTAAACCCAATGGCTTGAGATAACCTGCTAATCCAAGGACTTCATTCATCTCAGCTGCTGTATCAGAAACAAACTTCTCTAGCCAAGCAGATTGTGTGGACTTTGGGTTGCCGAGAATGGGGTTTTCAAACAACACTCTGTGGAACCCTTCACATCAATGGGAACTCAATGGAATTCTGGGCACAAAAAGTAGACAGATGCATCTGTCTACTACCCTTAAAAGGTTGGATCTTGATCAGGTTCTATTTTTTCTTTCTTTTAAACAAACAGATTTACCAGCTTAACAATATTTGAAAGCCCATTTTAGGAAGCATATGAAAAACATAGAGAGAGCTGTTAGTGAGATTATGAGGATGACAAGTTCTGCAAGGATGCATTTTTGAGATGTTTTTCCTCTCCTGGCAGTCTTATAAATGAAACTGAATAGACTGTGGCTGATAGGAGCAATTTACCTTCAGAAAGAGAACAGAACAGAATAGAATAGAATAGAATAGAATAGAATAGAATAGAATAGAATAGAATAGAATTCTTTATTTGCCAAATGTGATTGGACACACAAGGAATTTGTCTTTGGTGCATATGCTTTCAGTGTACATAAAGAAAAATAAAATAGAATACATTCATCAAGAATCATAAGATACAACACTTAATGATAGTCATAGGTTACCAATAAGCAATCAAATTATATTAGGAAAGAAATATAAATTTTAAAGATACAAGCAACATGGTTATAGTCATAAGTGGGAGGGGATAGTATTAGGAAGGAAGAGAAGAATAATAGTAATAGAGTCTTAGTAGATAATCTGACAGTGTTGTGGGGATTAGTTGTTTAGCAGAATGATGGCATTCGAGGAGAAAACTGTCCCTGTGTCTAGAATAATAAAGTTGGAAGGCACCTTGGAGGTCTTCTACTCCAACCTCCTGCTCAAGCAGGAGACTCTATATCATTTCAGACAAATGGTTGTCCAGTCTCTTTTGAAAGCCTCTAGTGATAGAAGTTGCCCACAACTTCTGAAGGCAAGCTATTCCATAGGTTGATTGCTCTCACTGTTAGGAAATTTCTGCTTAATTCTAAGTTGCTTCTCTCCTTGCTTAGTTTTCAACCATTGTTTCTTGTCTTGCCTTGCCTTTTGGTGCTTTGGAAAATAGCTTGACTCCCTCAAATATTGGAATTCTGCTATCATGTCACCCTACTCCTTCTTTTCATTAGACTAGACATACTCCATTCCTGCAACCATTCTTCGTATGTTTTAAGTCTCTAGTCCCCCTAATCAATTTGGTTGTTCTTCTCTATACTCTTTCAAGAGTCTCAACGTTTTGTATTGTAGTGACCAGAATTGGATACAGTATTCCAAGTGTAGTCTTACTAAGACATTGTGAAATGATACTAGAACTTCATGTGATATTGATTCTATCCCTCTAATAATGCAGCCTAGGATCACATTGGATTTTTGGCTGCTGTTGCACACGGTTGGCTCATATTTAAGTGATAGTTCTCTAGGACCCCAAGATCCCTCTCACAGTTACAGGCATGAAGCCATATTTCACCCAGTCCATATCCTCACAGTTGGTTTTTTGCCTATGTGTAGAATCTTACTTTTATCTATGTTCAATCTCCTTTTGTTAGATAGGGCCCTGTCTTCAAGTTTGCCAATATCTTTTTGGAACTTGAGCTTGTCTTCTGGGATGTTGGCTATTCCTGCCAGCTTACTTCCCTCCATATGAATGTAGTTCCATTCAGGACTACATGCTGAGTTTGATTTGTTAGTCAGTTGCAAACCTACCTGGTGGTGGTGCCTATCCCACATTTTACTAGCTTGCCAAAACGTAGATTGTGGTCTAATTTATCAAATTCTTTACTGAAATCTAAGTATACTATATCCACAGGATTTCACTGATCTGTTAAATTAGTCACTTTATTGAAAAATGAAATATTATTTGTTTGACAGGTTCTCTTTTTGACAATTTTTGACAATGCTGGCTACCGTTATAACCTTGTTTGCTTTTGGTTGTTCATAGATTTGTTGATCGATTAATTTTTCAAAGATCTTCCCAGGAATTAATGATTGGTCAGGCTGATTGTTCTGTAATTTCTTGGATCTGGTTCTCCCCCCCACTCCGCTTTTTTTTTCCCTTTGAATTTGGGAAACACATCAGCTCTTTTCCAGTCCTCAGAACTGGATCCAAGAACTTTGAAAGATGTGTTTCAATGGTTTTGAAATCATGTCTGCCATTTCTTTCAGAACTCTTGGATATCGTCCGTCAGGACCTAGTGATTTGACTCCATCTAGAGCTGACAAGGGTTCTGTTATTTTATTTTTTTTACATATTTTAATTTGCATTTATGGTTCTGTTTTTAATAAGTTGAGTAGTGTTTTCTTTTTGTGTGAAGGTAGATGCAACAAATGAATTAACCAGTTCCGTTTTCTCTCTACTCTCCATTACTGCTGTGCTATCTTCTCCCATTAGGGGACCAATTGTTTCTTTGACTTTCTTCTTGTTTTTTATGTGTTGAAATAAACTTTTTTTATGATTTTTGACATTTATTGCAAATTTTATTTCATTCAAAGCCTAACTTCACCTTTGGAGGTTTGAGGTTTTTGTTGGTATTCTGCCTTAGTTATGTATCCCTCTTTCCATTTTTGCACTTGTCTTTTTTTTTTATCTCAGTAGTTTGAGAGTTCTCTGTGTATGTCCTTCTTGGTTTTACTTTTTTTCTTCTTTTGTGTTTTTTGAATGGACTGGGCTTTTATAACCATATTTTTCAGAGTTTCCCAAGCTTCTTGAGTTGATTTCACCTTTAAGATCCATGAGATCCTTCTCAAGCTCTCTCTGAGTTTGTTAAAATCAGCTCTTTTAAAGACTAATGTTCTTGGTTATGTTCTATTGTTTGTGTCTACTTTATATTGAATTCTAATATGGTATGGTCACTCTCCTCTAAAGTTCCTGCAATTTCAATTCCCTCTATCACTTCTTCTCTGTTGGTCCCTTTGTGGAGTATTGTGAAGCCATTACCATGGCAACTTCACAGTGCTGTACAGTAGAAGCCATTTAAGGCAGTACAGTAGAAGCCATTTTAAGGCACAACAGGATCTTAACAGAACATATACTCCAAGGGGTGTTAGGGGTGTCTTACCCCCACAGTATTTGTTTCCAGAGAGCAAGTCATCTGTGTACCAGGGTTAGGGTTAGGGTTAGGCTGGAACACACACACACACACACACACACACGCATCAATATTTCAGTCAGAAACTTTCACAGTGCTAGTTGTGTACATGAAAATGAAGTGTTTGTGTTCACTCCCACTGATATAAATGCATTGATGTTTTAATAAATTCCTTCTCTGGGTGGCGCATTGGATTGATCTACAAGATGATCTACAAGACCCTTTCCATTCTGATTTTGTGAGATAGACTGGGGCATTGTTTTGTCCATTGCCACAACTATACACAATAATACTGTTCTACAATAGTGGGTTTTTTTGCTCAGTGGGTTCAGCTGAATGTAAACCTGACAGCAAATGTACTATCAAGAACCAGAAATACCAGAAAATGCAGATAGTTTGCATTTGTTTTGCCCTTGTTTGACATTCATCAGCCTTTGTTTACTGTTGGATCAATGGTTTAGACCAGTGGTGGATTTCAAAATTTTTTAGAACCTCTTTTGTAGGTGTGGCCTGCTTTTTGGGAGTGGCTTGCCAGCCATGTGACCGGGTGGGAGTGGCTTGCTGGCCATGTGACTGGGTGGGAGTGGCTTGCCAGCCATGTGATTGGGTGGGAGTGGCCAACTTGTAAAATGTGGTGAAACTCACTTAACAATGCTCTTGCTTAGTAACCAAAATGTTGACTCAGGAACTCTGACATTGAAGTGTGCAAGTCTTAAAGTTGCCAAGTTACAGGACCCTTGCACCCCTAACCCTTTAGAAAAAAACCCAGGGGTGTTTCAAACTTGACAGCTTTAAGACTTGTGTACCTCAACTCCCAGAATTCCTCCTTTTGTTCTTCCTCTGGATGATGTGCAGATGGGCGGGAGGAGGGAGCTGGAACCGGTTCTAAACAGCACTGTAGATTTGTGGAACCTCTTCTATAGAAGAGATTAGAACTGGCAGGAACCCACCCCTGGTTTAGACATATTTTTTATTTAGTTTGTCAAACATGTAAAAAATAACAGGTATAAGTATAAACATAAACATTAACACAGCAAATGAGTACAAATAAATGGCGACAGTAGGACAGGGTAGGCACACTGATGCGCTTATGCACGCCCCTTACAGTCCTCTTAGAAATTGGGTGAGGTCAACAGTAGACAGTCTTGGGTTAAAGTTTTGGGGGTTTGAGGATGTAACAACGGAGTCAGGTAGTGCATTCCAGGCACTGACCACTCTGTTGCTGAAGTTGTATTTTCTGCTATTGAGTTTACCTTGAGTTTGTATCTATTTTTTGCTCGTGTATTATTGCTCGTGTATGTATTATTATTGTATTATTTTTGAAGTATTGGTATCTTTTGTCAGGATTCAATTGGCTAAGTCAGTTGATTAAAGAGACACACATTAAACTTGGTCTTACAAGTTTAGCAAATAAAACAAGATTTAGACATGATGTTCTGAGAGAAGGGAGGGGCTATTGCTTGTATGAGTCTGAGAGAGACAAATAGCATTATTTTTATCTGCTGTTAAGTCTTCCTAAGGCCAGATGTTCTACATTCTTGCCTGCCCCTTGCAATTCTTTTTAAATAATTTCCTCTTCTATCTTTGGGGCAGCTTTCCAATTTATATATTTGTACTACAATTTCAGTTTCCTTAGAAAACATTACCGGCTAGGCTTCTTTGCTACAAATCAAAATGTATAAAAATAGTTCACGTTTCCAATCACTGCATATATTATTTGCTGTTACTGTGATAAGTGCTTTTCAGGGTCACATCAGTGGTATACAAGGGATCTGCATCTCAAGGAGCATAATTTCCTTGAAATTCTACTTCAGCCATTTTGACTGGTCAGCTGTGAGCGTGTGGGCACAATTATAATGGTAGCTCTGTGTACCACAAATGGGCATATATAGAATATAGAATAACAGAGTTGGATGGGAGCATGGAGGTCTTCTAGCCCAACCCTCTGCTTAGGGGGAAAACCCTACACCACTTCAGACAAATGGTTATCCAACAGCTTCTTAAAAACTTCCAGAGTTTGAGCATTCACAACTTCTGGAGGCAAGTTGTTCCACTGATTAATTGTTGTAACTGTCAGGAAAAACTGTCATTTTATATTATATTATTTATTTCTCCTCAGTTCTAAGTTGCTTCTCTCCTTGATTAATTTCCACCCATTGCTTCTTGTTCTACCCTCAGGTGTCTTGGAGAATAGTTTGACTCTCTCTTCTTTGTGGCAACCCCTGAGATATTGCAACACTGCTTTCATGTCACCCCTAGTCCTTCTTTTCATCAGACTAGACATACCCAGTTCTTGCAACCATTCTTCATATGTTTTAGCCTTCAGTTCCTTAATCATCTTTGTTACTCTTCTCTGCACTCTTTCTAGTGTCTCAACATCTTTTTTACATCATGGAGACCAAAACTGGATGCAATATTCCAAGTGTGGCCTTACCAAGGCATTATAAAGTTATACTAACACTTCATGTGATCTTGATTCTATCCCTCTGTTTATGTAGCGTAGAACTGTGTTGGCTTTTTTGGCAGCTGCTACACACTGCTGGCTCCTATTTAAATGGTTGTCCACTAGGACTCCAAGATCCCTCTCACAGTACCTTGATCAAGGTACCACATATACTGTACCTGTGCATTTTGTTTTTCTTGCCTAAATGTAGAACCTTACTTTTTTCACCATTGAATTTCATTTTGTTAGATAGTGCCCAATTTGGAGGGGGGGGGGGGAGAAGTATCAGTACCATTCCAATTCTTAATAATTCATGGTTGAATAGTACACATGCACAAATTTTATTTCAAGAATTCCATTCCCGTCTATTTACTTATTGTATACCTAGAACATTTATTTGTGTGCTTTTTTAAAACATATTTTGTACATCTTATCTTTAAAAATCCCAACGCATTATACAATAAATTTCCAATTAAATTGTTTAATTAAACCATTAATGTAGTCATATCAGTGGTGGGTTCTACCAATTCAGATTGGTTTGGCTGAACCAGTAGTGTTTCAGAGCCTGGGCCGCTGGAACCAACAGCGAGCCAGGCCTGCCATGCCCCCGAACCAGTTCTCTGGGTCGTGCCATAGATGCCACCATCTTGGTTTTTGCTTCTGCACATGCACAGAGCAATTTTTTTGCACTGCGTATGTGTGCACATCAGGCATCAAGTGATTGCACATGCACCAAGCATGCGCAGGCTGTGCTCCCACAAGCGAACCAGCAGTAGTGACTGCCAGAACCTACCCCTGAATCATATAGTTATTATATGCATTAACTGGAAAATAAATGATTAAAACTCGCAATAAAAAATTAAAAGTATCATAGCATCATTGTTATTAAAATTGGTAAGAAAATACATATGTCTTCTACCCTAGCGGTTATATCTATTTTTTTGCAGTAGCTTCAGATACTTAGCTCATATTCAGTCTGTGATCCACCAAGGTCATATTATTATTTTTTTAATGTAGGACTTTACATTTGCCCTTAGTAAAATTAATCTTGCTGACCACTGCTCTAGCCCACCAGAATTTTCTTGATACTGTTTTGTAAGGTGTGCTGACTCCAAATATGATAAATATACTTTGTACAATCTCAGCCAAGTTCATTTCTAAATAGCACATAGCCAGATAATGAAGTACTGTGTATACCTCTTGATCAGGAGCCACTGACATGTACTTGTTAATATAACTGTCCAACCGGGTCTGAATCCATAGACAGTAGAACTGTCAAGCGTTTTGTCAAGTTATTCATTTGATCTTAGCATCCCTTCTCTGGCTAGGTGGGTAAAGGTGCAAACTTAAAAACATCAGTCTTCTCTCCATTGTGTTAATCTCCTACAATATTCTCAGTGCTCCTACTCTTTCCCTTTTACCAGTAGCAGTTGCTTTTTTGGTTTTATATTATTTACAAATGTAATTTCTTTTTGGATTTTTCTAGCTTCCCCACCCAATATTAATGGCTTGCTGGTGTACCTCTTTGATGAATTCACCTGCCTTTCATTTCTGATACAGTCCTGTTTGCTCTTAGCTCAGTCAAAAGCTGCCTGTGAAGCTGTAAATGTGTTTTAAACTGCTTTCCATCTTTTTTGTCACCATAATGGTGATTGCTGGCACTTCCAGTGTTTTATTGCTGAGAAATTCTTAGACTTCCGTGGCCTGAGGATTTCTGCCCATTATTCCATTATGCTCCAATTTTTCCACTGTGCTAAAATTTCTTCCTTATATTACCTTAAACCCTCAAATTGATGTGTCTACTTCCTCCCAAAGTTTCCAAAAGTTTTATTCTTCAGCCTCATCTTCCTTGTTCATTAGGATTAGGATTCAGTAGAATTCAGTAGAAAGTAAAGAGAAAGAAGAAGGAGAAGGAAAAGAAGAAAAAGGAAAAACACAATCAGTTAGAGAGAGATGGAAAGATGGAAAACCCAATTACAAAGTAGGAGATATAAGAACCATACCCAAGACCTATAAAGGACTCAAATGCCTATACGCGAATGCTCAAAGTTTAGAGAACGGAAAGGGGGAACTTGAAGTACTAGTTCATGAATGGCAACTATTACTGAAAAATGGTGGGATTAAACTCATGACCGAAATGCACTGATGGAAGGATACAAACCAGAGGTGGTATTCAGCAGGTTCTGACCAGTTCTGGAGAACCAGTAGCAGAAATTTTGAATAGTTCGGAGAACTGGTAAGTACCACCTCTGACTGGCCCTGCCCCCATCTATTCTCTGCCTCCCAAGTCCCAGCTGAGTGGGAGGAAATGGGGATTTTGCAGTAACCTTCCCTTGCCGTGGGGAGGGAATGGAGATTTTACAGTATCCTTCCCCTGGAGTGGTGAGGGAATGGAGATTTTACAGTACCCTTCCCCTGGCATGGGGAGGGAATGGAGATTTTACAATATCCTTTCCCTGGAGTGGGGAAGGAATGGAGATTTTATAGTATTCTTCCCCTAGAGTGGCAAGGGAATGGAGATTTTACAGTATCCTTCCCCTGGCGTGGGGAGGGAATGGAGATTTTACAGTATTCTTCCCCTGGAGTGGTGAGGGAATGGAGATTTTACAGTATCCTTTCCCTGGAGTGGGGAGGGAATGGAGAGTTTACAGTATTCTTCCTCTGGAGTGGGGTGAGAATAGAGATTTTACAGCATCCTTCCCCTCCCACACCCACTAAGCCATGCCCATCAAGCTAAGTCATGCCATGACCACCAAGCCATGCCAACAAAACCAGTAGTAAAAAAATGTGAATCCTACCACTGATGCAAACTATTCAAAAGCAATAATAAAAGAGGAGGTGGAGTTGCATTATAGATAAAAAGATCACTATATCTCTACAGAACAGCATCACCACCAGATGCATTTGTAACTGGCTTACAAACTATATTCAATGAGTAGTCTTTAATGTTACCACATTTACCTGGAGGGAAGCAAGCAGTGGGGTGCCACAAGGTTCTCTGTTAGGCCCGGTGTTCTTCAATATCTTCATAAATGACTTAGCTGACGAAATAGAAGGGGAACTCATCAAATTTGCAGATGACACCAAGCTGGCAGGAATAGCCAACACCCCAGAAGGCAAGCTCAGGATGCAAAAAGATCTTGACAGACTTGAACAATGGGCCCTATCCAACAACATGAAATTTAATGTGGAGAAAAGCAAGGTTTTACATCTAGGCAAAAAACCCAAAGATACAGATTAGGTGAAACCATGCTCCAAAACAGTAACTGTGATAGGGAACTTGGAATTCTAGTGGACGATCACTTAAATATGAACCAGTAGTGTATAATAGCAGCCAAAAAAGCTAATACAATCCTTGGTTGTATAAACAGAGGCACAGACTCAAAAATCACATGAAATATTAGTAATATTTTATAAACCCTTAGAAAGATCACACCTGGAATACAGCATCCAATTTTGGACACCACATTGCAAAAAAGTTGAGACTTTGGAAAAAATGCAAAGAAAAGCAACTAAGATGATTAAAGACTTGAAGACTAAAACACGTAAAGAACAGTTGTAGAATTTCTTTTGTAGATAAAAGAAGGGCTAGGGGGATATAATAACAGTATTCCAGTATTTGAGAGGCTTCCACAAAGAGGAGGGGAGTCAACTTATTTTCCAAATCACCAGAGGGCAGGACAAGAAACAATGGATGAGAACTAATCAAGGAGAGAAGCAAACTGAAATTAAGGATAAGTTTCCTAACATTGAGGACAATTAGCCAGTGGAACAGCTTGCCATCATAAGTTGTGGTCATTTTATCACTGGAGGTTTTTAAGAAGAGACTGAACAGTCACTTGTCTGAAATGGTAAATGGACTAGAAAACACCCAACTCTATTTCAGCTTCCAGCTCTATACTGATTGATATGGTCAAATCTAGGTGAGCATGCCTTGACTTTTCACTATGCTTGGTGTTACGATTTAGATGACACCCAATTCTTGGTAATGTATCTGGAAGAATGTAACTAAATTAAAGTTTGGTCTATTGTAGATAATCCTAAATCCAGGTAAAGGAGTGAAGGAAAAGACTCTTAGAGGGTGCTATATTTATTATTTTTCAGATGTTAATGAAGTGGTGGGTTCCTACCGGTTTGGATCGGTTTGGCCAAACTCGTAGTGGTTTGGTGGCCTGGGTCACTGGAACACCCCTAAACTAGTTCTCTTGGCAGTGCTGTAGGTGCCGCCATCTTGTTTTTTGCTTCTGCGCATGCACAGAACAATTCTTATTGACCTGCACATCAAGTGCACCTCGCATCAAGCACAGTGTGCATCAAGTGCAGCATGCACACATGGCGCACCCACAAGCGAACCAGCAGTAGTGACTGCTGGAATCCACCCCAGTGTTAATAGATACAAAACTCCTCTTGAATGGTCCTATTAGAACTGAGACCAGAACCATGTTATCAGTTTTGGCCGATTTGTCAGTTACACTGTCCTCTGGGGAAAAATAGATCTAAACACTGTAGTGCATACATCAACAATCTCTGTATTTTACCAACTCTGTGTCTTTAAATGTTTTATTATCTTCGTCTTCTTGAGAACACATCTTCTTTTTCTTTCTGCTTTTTGAGATAAAAGCATATCCATCCTGTAACCGCTGAATCACACTCCATATTTGTATTTTGGGTGATAATTCCTAAGCCCTGGAATTGATTACTAGTAATCAAATTTGATGAATAAAACCAAATGACTGGCAGATTTAAATAAAGATGTTCTCAGGCAACCTTTTAATAACTGCTATCAACAATTTTTATTGATTTAATCCTGTTGTATGTGAAGGAGGGAAGAAGGTTCTGATTTTCCCTCTCAATCTGATCCAACTCCCAGAATTGCCAGTTAGCATTGGAATTGCAGCAGCAACTCATCTGGAAGACCTCAGGATAGGGAAGATTATTTCAGTTATAAGAATCTATGTAGAGCAAATCTAATCAAGGAAGCAAAATTCCCATCCAGGTAATATAAAAAAGGTAGAAAAGGATACTCCAGGTTACTAAAACTGTGCACAACCAGTGTTACTATTTTGAGACAACCCAGGAGCAAAATACAGTAAACAGAGGTTTGCCTTTCAAACAGTGGTTTATCTTTACAAGGAATATATACATACATGTACTAGGCAAAGTCAGGCAATCGATCATCAACTATAGCGCAGAAGCACACACCAAGAGAGAGATATGCCCCAACAAGTCCTCTCTTATAATACAGTCTCTTTTTTATTTTTATTTTATTTTTTATTCTCTCACATACCATTGTAAGTACACATTCAAATATTTGTTATTCTTCTTTACATTTGTCATTCTTATACATTTATTATTTCATTTAATAGGTTATAATATACAGTTTGGGTTGTTTTATTTACCATCCCTTCATCCTGTTGTAATACCACCTTATTTTCCCTTTCTTTTCTCTCTCCCTCCCTTCTCTTTTCTCCCTTCCATCCTCCTCTCCTTACCTCTTTCTTCTTTCCCCCATCTTCCTTTCATTCTCTCCTCCTCTCTCCCTTTCTTTTTCTATTGTTATAGATGTCTCTTTCAAATCTCAGTTTATGTTTCCTTGGGATGGTATTTCCGCAAACCCAAATATAATTTGGTATCATTTCTTATCCCCTTACCTTCGCTAATCTATCCTAACTATGCCCCCCTCTTTATATCTCACTCTTGAATATATACTTGTATATTTAATATTTTCTTTTCTATTTTCCCCTTCTCCCCCCCCCTTTTTTCCATTTAATAGTGCATTGTCTGGGTTCTATAATACAGTCTCTTAAAGTGGTAAAGAATTGTTGGAAGAAATGTCCTTCTGGATTCAGTTCCAAGTGGGGAGAAAGACACTGTAAACATGAAGGCTGTTTGGGAGGTTGGTTTAATGGTGGACAGGATCACATGGCTTGAACTCCTGAACAGGATCACATGGCTTGAGTTCCTGAGCAGAAAAGGGATGAGATGCTGAGAGAGCCTGAGTTTTATACCCTCTCTGGGCTTTGAACTTCCTGGGGCACAGGAAGAGTATCCTGATTGGTTGCTGTCAGAGGTCACAGTCAGCTCTGTAGGTTGTCTGTGTGCTAAGTTTGGTTGAAACTTGGTGGGGCAATGAAGGGCAATGAAATAGGTAGAGCTTTGTTATGAAGAATAGGCTGGGTTAGGCCTTAATGGCCCATTGACAAAGTTGGTGGGGGATTAGTTTCAGCCCCCACTTTTAGGGGAAAATATTATGCCCTTTTAATATCTCCTAAAATATTTCTCTAAAATATTTCATTTTCTAGGAGAGGGGTGGGTGTTAGCTTCCTACAGAGTCAACCCTGCTGACTCATTACTACCGTTGCATCATCATTACAGCATTGCAGCATTACAGCAGCTGGTCAGCTATTATACCATCATTACCTGAACAAAAACTCAGAAGGAAAACTTGCATCGTAAATTCCATTTTGATATCGTGAAGAAAAGATGGTGGTATATTAGAGACATAAACCAACGGTAATCTGTTCTCAGTACAGGGATTCAAATTCGGGGACCATAAGCGCCACAACGGCAGCAAAGGCCTATTGGCATGTACAACAAAACAAAGATAACTAGAAGACCTTCTGACAAGCTTAATTCATCATTGTGCTGGCTTACTTTTTTTTCTTTTCATGTTCTCATTATATTTGTTTGTAAAAGTGGAATTCAATTTTGAAGGTAATTTCCCGGAAAGAATGGAAGGGGGTGGTAGGATGGCTAGATAAGGTGGAGATAGGGGAAACGGGAGAGAAAATTTAGGCCAGCCAGGCACAGCCCAGGGGCACCTCTTGGCAAGGTGAAAGAAAATTGCATATTCAGTCTCCATCCATGAATCTTTCTTAATGTTGCCCGCCTCCTTCTCAAAAAAAAAAAAAAAAAACCCCAATAAAAGCTTTCTCCCCTTTACAAGACAGGCTGGAAGTCCAGGACATCAGCATTCACTTTAAATTCAGGATCATTAATTCACCTGATTACCAGAGGAGACTGCAGTGGTGTCGTTTTGAAAGGGACCTTCTCTCCCCATCCCCCCAATACACCCGTTCTTGTAGGTGGTGGACATAGAATTGAACTCAAAGAGAAGCTTTTGCATTCTCAGGCATGTCTGTCATGAACAAAACGAAAGCTCAACCTGCGAGTCATCCAGGTTGTGTGAGGGAGGACGAGTGGATTGCAGCCATCACTGCTCCAGTCTCCATTGTACTGTTACTACAAATTAAAAGGAGCATGTTTTTGCCCTACACGATTGTCTCTTGAGCAGAGAAGCCAAATGTATGTCAGCGTGTATGTTGGGGAGAGGGTTGGGGGGGGGGGAGAGAAGGAGGATTTATCATTTCCTTCTTCAGAAGCCCAGGCGCTGTATCGCCATGTGAGATGACATTTGAATTTACAATTCTGCTGAGAAAAGCTATTAATTCACAAATTAACATCCCCCCCTTTCTCTTCTTCTCCCTCTTACGTGGATGTGCAAAGCAATTGAAAAGACAAAGGAAATAGCCTCAAGGAAGAGTCTTTACTACTTGTCTGTCTGGGTAGAGATTGCTTCCAGGTAGATAAACCAATTACCTGAGCGACTGCTCATGGCAGAGTTGCTATTGCCTTCCTTTCTAGAACTGCTTGGGCCATGGCTGGATTAAGCTTTATGTATCTCATTAATGTATGCAGGTAAGGAACTGGCCAGGCCCCCCTCATCCAATGTGTTTTTCAGGAAGGCTGAATGGGCTAAAAGGAGGATGGATTACATTTATTTATTTTATTTAGTTTGCCAAACATGTTCAAGATAACCGGTAGAAGTATAAACATGGACAGGAGCACATGAAATGAGTACAAATAAATGGGGACAGTGGGACAGAGACGGTAGGGATGTCGGTGTGCTTATATATGCCCCCTTAAAGTTTGGCAGTCCTATTTTCTTTCTACATGGAAAATGGGCAGTTTGAAGCTCATCCCACCAAACCTATTTTGGCACCAGCCCAAATCACTGTTGCTGACGTTTGATGGCATCGCAACTCGCACATTTAAGGCAATAGAGACATGAAGGGACAGAAAGTAATGGAAAGGTGTGGGAGTAGGGAGCAGGAGACACAACAAGTATTGTATTAAAGTGGTTAATTTTTATTTATTTTATTTATTTATTTGTCGACAAGTACAAGGAGACAAGTATGAAAACACATGAAGAAATGGCACAAATAAATGGATATAAGCAAAACATAGCCATAAACACTGCCTTGGGGAACACCACTGTTAACTGGTGCAGGATTAGATATAGCTTTTCCAATTTTGACTACTTGTTGCCTGATAGGAATGCAGCTATCCACTTGTGCAAAGATCCAGAAATGCCGTAAGAACTTCGTTTTAACCGAAGTTTGTCATGTGCCACTGAATCAAAGGCTTTGCAGAAGTCAATGTAGATTGCATCTAGTGCTTTACCCTGGTCAAGTTGAGAGGTCCAAATCTTTTTGTAGTGTATGAGTTGCAGATTACAGGATAATCTTTTTCCTAATATTTTTTTTTTGCCTGCTTAAAAAGGGAAAAAATTACGAGATGCTCCATTCCTTAGAGTTAGTTAGTTAGTAAGTAAGTAAGTAAATCTTTATTATGGTCAAAGACCAGCAATGCACATTAGTTTTACACTATGTTAAAAAATACTGACATTAAGATATAATTAAAAGGTATTGACGTTAAAAATGGAAAATAACATACATATTCTCAGATTGTTCGGGTCACTCCCGGGTTTACCTGGATACAAGGCTGTTAAGTATAGGAGTAAATACAATGGTCCAAAGATTGTTAGAGATATGTCCAGATAATTGGTACAAGATGACAACTATACTTCTGTAGCCAATTTTTTTTCTTATGGACATTGCAGCAGCACAGAACTTAGAGTTCATTAGGATTTAGCACCACTGCAACATAAATTAAAACACATGTAAGTAAAGTCAAAAGAGATGCGTTCGCTAAGACACTGAGCTTGTCGATCAGAAAGATTGGCAGTTCAGTGGTTCGAATCCCTAGCGCCACATAACAGAGTGATCTCCCGTTACTTGTCCCAGCTTCTGCCAATCTAGCAGTTCAAAAGCATGTAAAATGCAAGTAGAAAAATAGGAACCACCTTTGGTGGGAAGGTAACAGTGCTCTGTGCACCTTTGGCTTTAGTCATGCTGGCCACATGACCACGGAGACGTCTTCGGACAGCGCTGGCTCTTTGGCTTTGCAACGGAGGTGAGCACCGCCCCCTAAAGTCAGGAACAACTAGCACATATATACGAGGGGATATTCCTTTATCTTTTTAAAATGAAACTCAATGAAGAAATATATAATTATGATTAAACAAAACTATATTTTCAAACTTTATAATTTTAAATATTAAAAAAATATAAGTAGTGACTACATTTTGATTTTTCCATAATCTTCATTTTTCTCAAAGTTTCTCTATGCAAGAAATGATTTTTATCACTTCCTTCAAAATTTTCCAGAAAATTAATTCAAACGTTATATAAAGCACTAGATCACTTGCACAGGCATAAAATCCCATTATCTTCTAATCTTTTTATGCACAATTAAAACCCCATTTGCCCTTTTGCTCCAATTCAGATTTAATGCCAGATTAAATGACAATTCAGATTTAATGAAAATTCTGCTTTGAAATTTTAAGCTTATTAAAACATAAGGTCATCGTCATAGGCCAAACACTATTTAGGTTTAGTGCACAATCGTTCTCCAAGTAGACTGTTTTCCTGAGGTTTTCCTATAGAAGAGAGAAGAGTGTTGAAATAGGGAAATTGTAGTCAACATCCCTTAATAAGTACTTGACTGGTCCAAACTACAAGCATAGTAAAGAAAAGTATCTAATTCGTAGCAGTTCTACGGATTAGAAGCAGGATAAAGGTAAAGGTAAAAGCTCCCCTCACACGTATGTATTAGTCATTCCTGACTCTAGGGGGCGGTGCTCATCTCTGTTTCAAAGCCGAAGAGCCAGCACTGTCCGAAGACGTTTCCGTGATCATGTGGCTGCATGACTAAATGCCGAAGGCACACTGAACACTGTTATCTTCCCACCAAAGGTGGTCCCTATTTTTCTACTTGCATTTTTATGTGCTTTCAAACTGCTAGATTGGCAGAAGCTGGGACAAGTAATGGGAGCTCACTCCATTATGTGGTGCTAGGGATTCAAACCATCGAACTTCTGACCTTTCTGATCGACAAGCTCACCATCATAGCCACTAAGCCACTGCCTTCCAGTAGAAGCTTTAAAAAGGTGTTTCAAAGAGGTACTTCACTCACAGCTCCTTTCAAAGATCTGCAGAGACCTATAAAATTATTTTCTTTTCAGTAGCTGTTCATGTTTTCTATTTTCAATACATAAACTTTTTTCATCTTAAGTGAGCTTCCATTGTATTTAATCTAAATTAAACAATAAACCTAGGTCTTATTCTCCTAGTTGTGACCAAATTTAAGGGGCTGGGGCCATCTCCATTTCTTAAGCCAAAGAGCCAACATTTTCCGTAATAGTTTCCACAGTCATGTGGTTGGCGTGATATCATGCCGCAGCACAGAGTGTATGGCAAAACATGGATCACTGTGACTCTTCTTCTCTGTTTATCTGTGGTACCTATTCATCTATTTGCATTTGCATGATTTCAAACTGCTAGGATGGCAGGAGCTGCAACAAGTGACAGTATCTCATTCCGGTTATGGGAAGGTGAGGAGAAGTGATAACGTGAAAAACAGGGCATTTGTCCCAGTAATGGTATCCTATTATCTTCACTACTGTTTTGGTAGTGGGAGCGCCCCCCCCAATCTGGGTGCCTGTCTGGGCATGCACAGAACCTTATGTGCATGTGCAGAAGGCCGTGATGACATCTGGGTGGGTGGGCAGAGCCTCGCGCCACCACCAGTACCAGTTCACCCAAAACAGTGCAAAGCGGCAGAATACCACCTCTGATTTGCCCACATTGCTGATATCTGAATAAAAGATGGAATTCATGGAATGGCCATTCCATTTTGTCAGGTTTGCTACCGTTCAATGGTTGATAGCTTTGGTCTGTATATGAGGCAAGTCTTGCCATGAAATGGGGGAAAGCTGAACGCAGTGATATCTATTCTTCCAGTTGCTCAACTTTAATAAAGCTCTTAACACCAGAAAACATAACAGAAAATTAATGGCTTCTACTGTCATTTTGATGCAGTCATTTGCAACCCAGCTTTCCGCACTGAAGACTTCATCAATAGAAGCACTTCCTTTACACAAGGTTGGTTAGGAACTGAAAGCAAAGTCATTTCCTCCCCACCTCCAGTCCACTGTATGTCCTCTGAGCGAACAAAATATTTTGAGGATATTTGGAGACAATATTGATGTCTATAAAAACATTATAGTCAACATTAAGGAGGCTGCTCTTATAGGATAAATATTACCTACTGCTGTGATGGTGAACCTACGGCACGCATGCCACAAGGGGCACCCGAAGCCATATCTGCTGGCACGCAAGCCGTCAGCTCCAGTGTGCATGCGCATGCCGGCCAGCTGATTTTTGGCCTTCCAGAGTGCTGGGGGAGCCCATTTTCACTCTCCCCAGGCATCAGGAAGCCTAGGGAGGCCGAAAAACAGACCCAACAGGCTAACCAGAAGTTCGGAAATGATCCGTTTCCGGCTTCCGGGAGGCCAGGGGATGCTGTTTTTGCCCTCCCCAGGCTTCAGGAAAGCCTCTGGAGCTTGGGGAGGGTGAAAACGGCCTCCCACGCCCCCTGGAGGAAATACCAAGCTCAGCTTGAAGGCGCGTGGGGAGGGGTTGTGCATATGTGTGCACCCTCACATTTTTGGCACCCAACAACAAAAAGGTTAGCCATCACTGACATAGAGTCTTAGAACATAGAATAAGTTGGACGGGATCTCAGAAGTGTTCTAGTCCAATTGACTGCTCGAGCAGAAGACCTTATACCATTTCAGACAAATGGTTGTTCACTTTCTTTGAAAGCCTCCAGTGATGGAGCACCCACAACTTCTGAAGTCAATCTATTCCATTGGTTCATTGCTCTCACCGTTAGGAAATTTCTCCTTACTTCTAGGTTGCTTCTCTCCTTGATGAGTTTCCATCTGCTGCTTCTTGTCCTGTCTTTTGGTGCTTTGGAAAACAGTTTGGACCCCCCCCCTCGTCTTTGTAGAAGCACCTCAAATATTGGAACATTGCTCTCATGTCACCTCAGTCCTTCTTTTCATACCCAATTCCTGTAACCATTCTTCAGCCCCCTGCTCATTTTTGTTGCTCTTCTCTGTACTCTTTCCAGAGTCTCAACATCTGGAAAGAGTACAGAGTACATGTATTGTGGTGACTAGAGCTGGATGCAGTATTCCAAGTGTGGCCTTACTTGGTACTTACTTACTTACGTGGTATTAACATTTCACAGGATCTTGATTTTATTCCTCTCTTTATGCAACCTAGAACTGTGTTGGCTTTTTTTGGCAGCTGCTGTGAATGCTGGCTCATATTTAAATGGTTGTCCACCAGGACTCCAAAATCCCTCTCACAGTTACTACTATTGAGCAAGGTACCACATATACTGTACCTGTGCATTTTGTTTTTGTTACCTAAATGTAGAACCTTACATTTTGTACCATTGAATTTCATTTTGTTAGATAGGGGTCAGTGTTCAAGTCTGCCAAGATCATTTTGGATATTGAGTTTGTTTTCTGGGGAGTTAGCTATTTGTGCCAGCTTAGTGTCATCCACAAATTTGATGAATTCCCCTTCAATTCCCTCATCTGGATCATTTATGAAGATATTGAAGTGTACTGGGCCTAAACTGGAACCTTGGGGTACCCCATTGCTTACTTCCCTTCTTGTGGATGTAGTTCTGTTGAGGGCTACATGTTGAGTACAATTTGTCAGCCAGTTGCAAACCCACATGGTGGTGCTATCTATTCCACATTTTACTAACTGCCAAGAAGTAGATTGTGGTCTACTTTATCAAATGTTTTACTGAAATCTAAGTATACTATTTTTGCTGATCTACTAATTTGGTCACTTTGTCAAACAATGAAATAAGATTAGTTTGGCATGATCTGTTTTTGATGAACCCATGATGGATACTGGTTATAACCTTGTTTGCTTCTAGGTGTTCACATTTGTTGCTTCAGTTTTTTTGAAGATGGGGATCACATCAGCTCTTTTCTAGTCCTCAAGTACTTCCCCGGTGATCCAAGAACTTTGAAATATATGTTTCAATGGTTCTGAAATCACATCTGCCAGTTCCATCAGAACTCAGGGATGTAGTCTATCAGGACCTGGTTGATTTGAATTTGTGCAGCCCTTACAGGTGTTTCTTACATTATTTTTGCATATTTTCATTTGCATTCCTAACCCGTAATGTATGGTTTTGTTTTTGGTAAATTGAGTAGTGTTTTGTTTTTGTGTGAAGATAGATGCAACAAATGAGTTAAGCAGTTCTGCTTTCTCTCTACTATCCATTACTGCTTTGGCGTCTACTTGTTTTTTATGTGTTGGGAAAAAACTTTTTTTGTTTTTGACATTTGTTGCAAGTCTTAATTCTTTCAAAGTCTTAGCTTTCCTAATTTCATTTCTGCATGTTCAAGCTATCTGGTGCTATTCTGCCTTAGTTATGTGTCCCTCTTTCCATTTTTTATACTTGTCCTGTTTTTTCTCTCTCGTGTGTGCTGAGAGTTCTTTGTGCAACCATGCTATTTTTTTTCTTGGTTTTCTTTTTTAGTGATATTGAGCTGAACTGGGTTTTTGTAATAATATATTTCAGAGTTTCCCAAACTTTCTCTGAGTTTGTTAAAATCAGCTCTGGTTTGATTATGTTCTATTGCTTGTGTCTGTTTTATATTGAATCCAATGGTGAAATCTATTTTTTTTGCCCACTAGTTCTGTGGGAATGGCTTGGGTGGGGTGTCATGTGACTGGGTGGGCATAGCCAACTTTTTTTCACTTTTTAAAGCATTTTTTCCTGCGCATTCGGGTGAAAAAGCAGGAAAAAATGCTTTAAAAAGTGGGGGGGGCTTCTGACGATTGCGTGGCTTACAACTGATCTGCGTGTTCATTGGAAGCTTCTCCCCCATTTTTAAAAGCATTTTCCCCCTGCCTATTCACCCGAACCGGCAGGAAAAAATGCTTTAAAAAGAGGGGGGAAGTCTCTGAAGAGCAAGAAAGGAGCCGTGATCTAACCTTATTCATGGCCCAGAGTATACTAGGGTGTTGAATGAATCATAAAATTATAGAAAGCAAGGATTGGGAGAGATCTTGGTGATCATCTAATCTCATGCCCTACTACTATCTCATGATCCTGTTCTGACCCAGCCTTAGCAGAAGCAAGAAACAGACTTCTTATCACAAAAAAACCCTCTTTATTTACCTCTTGTCAATTAATTGCATTCACCCACCGAAAAGTCCAGGCAATAGTCCTTCAAGGAGTTAGTGCCCCAGCACTTTAAGGAGGCAGTGGTCTGCTCTCTTCTTAAGAAGCCATCACTGGATTCCACCCTGTTGAATTCTGTTGATTCTGACCTGTCTCCAATCTTCCCTTTTTGGGGAAAGTGGTTGAGAAGGTGCTTACGTAGCAGCTCCAGAGATTTCTGGATGAAATGGATTATCTAGCAGTCAGGATTCAGGCCCAGATATAGGACAGAAACATCATTGGTCACACTTTTGGATGATCTCTGGAAGGAGCGGGATGGGGGTAGTGCATCCATCCTTGCTTGATTGCCAATATGCTACTGAGTGCAATTCAAGGTGCTGGTTGTCATCTTTAAAGCCCTTCATGGCTTGGGATCAGGTTATCTGAAGGACAGTCTTTTGCCAGTCATATCTATCCGACCCATCAGAGCAGGGAGGCAGGGAATGTTGCAGGTCCCATCCCCAAGGTAGATACACTGTTGGGACCCAGAAGAAGGGCTTTCTCCATGGTGGCTCCCTCCCTCTGGAGCATCATTCCCCCAGAGATTAGAATGCCCCCCCCCACTCTAATACTCTTCCGGAAGGTGCTGAAAACCTGGTCTGCCAGTAGGCCTGGGGAACCCAGAGCCCATTAAATGGCTCATGTGATATATTATTGCCAGGGAAGGGGGTTATTTCATTAAGTAATTTTATTAATTTATTATTGATTCTATCTATCTATCTATCTATCTATCTATCTATCTATCTATCTATCTATCATCTATCTATCTATCTATCACATTTTTGCTGATAAAGAAATGAAGGGAGACTGGTATACATCTATTTCATGCTATTTAGCTCTCATCAGCTAGTGATAACTTGAAATAGATCTATACTAGTCTCCTTTCATTTCATTTCATTTCAGCAAAAATATAACACAAAATGGTTTGTTGTGTAAGCAATTGCCTGGAAGGCTCCTGGAGTGGGGCTGAAAGGCAAAAGGGAAGCAGTATGCTCCCTCCCATATTTGGGCAAACCAGGTGCTTTGACAGAAGAAAAAACAATCTCTCCCCTGGCTCAGCTGATAAAGGGAGGAGAACTTGTGGCTTAGAGGTTAATACAACTGCCTAATATGTAAGCAACCTAAGTTCAAATCCCAGCAAGAGTATGCCTAGCTGATGAGAGCTAAATAGCTTGAAATAGGTCTATACTAGTCTCCATTCATGTCCGAATAGGCCCAATATAAATTTCTAAATAAATAAAGTACTGAAGTTTGCAGGTGATACAACAGTCATTGGTCTCATTCAAGAGAATGATGAGTCTGCCTATAGACAAGAGGTAGATCAACTGGCCCTGTGGTGCAGCTGGAACAAACAGGAGCCGAACACTCTTAAAACTGTAGAGATGATAATAGATTTTAGAAGAACCTCTCCTATTCTACCGTTTCTAGGCTCTCTTATCTCCAAAGACTTGAAATGGACACCTAACATTAGAAAAGGCACAAAGAATGTGTTTCCTGCATCAACAGAAAGCTCAGATTGCTCTGCTGATCCAATTCTACAGAGGAATGATTGAGTCTGTCATTTGAACCTCACAGCACCAGGCAGGACAGATACAGACTTCAATTAATAGTTAGGACTACATTATGGTACCATATTTGTATGGTCACTTATTTAAAAAAAGAAAAGAACAATTTTGTTTTTCAGGACTTCTTATTGATATTACTAAAGAAAATAATGCATTCTTTACTGAATGTTCACAAATTTTGTAATAATATATTACAGAGTTTGGCCTGCTGATAACCTCAAGCTTCACCTACCTATGCCATCTTCTTTTCCTTACAGGGGGACAGTTAGATATAGGACTAATATTTGCTCTTCTTCAGTCCCTTAGTACTATGCTGATCTTCCATGATTGCTCAAACACCACACAAAAAAGACTCTTATGTTGACATCTGTAAATGCCTTCAAAACTCTTGGATATAATCATCCATGGAGACCTGCATTTTGCAATTGACTGATGGGAAATTTGTAAATGCCAATGATGTTCAAGTGGTACTCAGGTCCCGGTGATTTGTATTCATCAAGATAATACAGGTGTTCTCTTACCATTTTTTGTGTGTGCTTATTTTAACTTTTATTTCTGGTCTGTTTTTTTACAGTTATGTATTTGATAGGTTGGGCTATAGTTTCTTTTTGTGGGAACAGCAGTGCAAAGAATGAGTTAAACAGCTCTGCTTTCTCTCTGCTGCCTGTTACTTCCTTGCTGTCTTCTCTCTTTAGTCGACCAACTGTTTCCTTGATTTTTCTCATGTTATTTATATGTTGGAAAAAACTTTTTTTTAATTATCTTTGACTTTTGTTGCAAGTCCTTGTTTATTCTGAGCCCTTTGCTTTCATTACTTCATGTTTGCAGATTGAAGCTATCTGCTGAAGCTATTTTGCCTTAGTTATGTGTCCCTCTTTCCATTTTTTCTACTTGTCCTTTTTGTCTTTCAGTTTGTCAGAGAGATCTTTGTGCAACCATGCTCATTTCTTTTTGGATTTCTTGTTTTTCTTTTTCAGTGGTATTGTGTTGGACTGGGCTTTTATGATTATATTTTTCAGAGTTTCCCAAGCTTCTTGAGTTGTTTTGCCCTTTAGGATTTTCATACAAGGAATCTTTCCCAAGTTCTTTCTGAGTTTGTTAAAATCAGCTCTTTTAAAATCTAAGACTCTGGTATCATTATGTTCTATTGCTTGTGTTTGCATTATGTTGAATTCTAGTATGACATGGTCACTCTCACCCAAGGTTCCTGCGGTTTCAACTCCCTCTATCAATTCTTCTCTGTTTGTAAGAACTAAATCCAGTATGGCTGTCCCTCTAGTTCCCTCCTCTACCTTTTGGACAACAAAGTTGTCAGTTGATTGGTTAGGAACCTATTTGATTTCTCCTTTGGTGTGGAATTAGCCTTCCAATTGATGTCAGGGTAATTGAAGTCCCTCATAACTATTGTAGTGTATTTCCTACATATGGTTAGCAAAAAGGACATCTATTTTTTCTGCTTGATTGGGTGGCCTGTAGTATACACCTATGGCAATGTCATTCTTTTTTCCCCTTTTGTGTTAACCCATATGCCTTCTAGGAGGTTTTTGTCTTTGGTTTCATGCATTTCTGTAGCAACATAGTGGTCTTTTACATATAGTGCAACTCCACTTCCTCTTTTACAGGATCTGGGTTTTTTTTAACAGTTTATATCCTTCTATCAGTATGTTCCAGTCATGGATTTCATCCTACCAAGTTTCTGTAATTCCAACTATATCATATGTATCTTCATGTATTAATAGTTCATGTTCACCCTGTTTGTTCCCCACACTTTCTGCATTTGTATATAGGCACTTGAGATCTGTATGTCTGACTCTGGATATGCTTCCCATGTCTCCTATTTGGTGTTTGAGTTTATCTTCCATCCCATCCCTTCTTACCTCATTATTTGACTTACTTTCTCGGGTTCTTTGCTTGGAATCAGGTCCTGGAGATCCTAAAGAATGGGCACCCTCCCCCATCTCAATTTTATTTCAAAGCCCTCCTGATAAGTTGAGCCAGTCATTTTCCAAAAACATTCTTCCCAGTCTTTGTGAGGTGCAGTCCATCCCTTGCCAAAAGCCCATCATGGAGATAGTGCAGACGATGGTCCAGGAATCCAAAGTTTTTTGGGTGACACCAACCCTTTAGCCAGTGGTTCACTTCTAGAATCCTTTATTCTCTTATTGGATGTTTTTCCTTTTGTTGGCAGTACACATGAAAAAACTACTTGTGCACCTAACTCCTTGATTTCTTGTCTAGCAGCTCGTAATCACTCGATATTGTTTTCAAGTACTTTTTTTGTGTCATTCATCCATCCCTACATGCAATAGTAGAAAAGAGTAGTAATCTGTGGGTTTTATTATTTTGGTTAGATTCTCAGCCACATCTTTGATTTTTGCTCCAGGGAGACAACATATCACTCTAGATTGACTGTCTGGTCTACAGATGGCTAATTCTATTCCCTTGAGAATTGAACCTCCTATCACCAACACTCACTTTTTTTTCCTAGGAAGGTTTGGAGTATTTTTCTACCTATCACAGAAGCATTTGACAGGGCTACATTTTTAGGGACATTTGATGGCACTTCTTTTCTATGTGTCTACATGTTTTCTTCCAAGAAGAGTCCATGAAATCGATTGCTTAGCACCAGTGGGGGGTTCTACCACAAAACCGCGCCCGACTAAACCGCGCCCGACTAAACCGCGTCGCTGACGTCATCAACAGGGTGACAACAGCGCGGAGACAGAAGCACGCTGTAAACCCTAAACCTAAAATTAACCCCTAACCCTAAACCTAACCCTTAACCTAACCCTAAACCTAACCCTAAACCTAACCCTAAACCTAACCCTTAACCTAACCCTAAACCTAATCCTAACCCTTAACCTAACCCTAAACCTAACCCTAACCCTTAACCTAACCCTAAACCTAACCCTAACCCTAACCCTTAACCTAACCCTAAACCTAACCCTAAACCTAACCCTAAACCTAACCCTAAACCTAACCCTTACCTTAAGTTGAATCGGCTTGCTTTCAAAGTGCTATTAAAAGCGCCCTTCTTTCTCTGCGCTGGCTGTTGTCACCCTGTTGATGACGTCAGCAACGCGGTTTAATCGGGCGCGGTTTAGTCGAGCGTGGTTTTGACGGGTCACGCCAGTGGGGCTGCATCAGACAGGGGTTTTGTACAAAGTTTTGTGACATCACAGATCATTACTATTATTATTTAAATTTTCTAGTCTCCAACTCCAAAATGGCTCTGGCTTATGGTTTAAAATAGAGAAAGAAAAGAAAAGCTGTTGCATCCAAATATCCACATATCACCAACAGGGCTCCATAGGTACAGTATGGTACTGTAAGGCCAGGGAGAAAAGTCAAATTGTAGGCTCGCAAAGAATATCTGGATAGCATTCGAAGATCAAGCATGCTTCCTGGACTCCAATAGGTGGCATTATTTGATTGAAGGGACTGTTTTTTAATCAGTTATTCTGTTAACTTCACTTTTGGGGTGCTACAAAAAGATTCCCTTTCCTTAACGTGTCTATGCTTGTTAGGATGGCATGATGGACTCCTTGAGCCACATATTTGTTCCTTGTTCTCTCTACAGAGAAATTTATCATAGTCTGAAGAAATGTTCTGGCTGAGAGCATTACACTTGTTTGCTCCATCTCCCGTTTTGTAATTGTTCAGCTACATCCTTCCAGGTTGACTAATTCTGCAGTTGTATACCTCGGGGGGGGGGGGGGGGTGTCTGCATTTTCTTAACTATGGAAATCTATTCTTTTTTTTAAAAAAAAAAACTTGCTTTATTTTTTTCTGATAGCTAAGCTCATTTAATTTGATTTGAAGAAGATGGAAGAAATGTAGTAGCAGAGGGGTATTGCAAAGCATGCACGAAGCGAGCCAGTTGTTAACTGGTAGGATCGCACCACTGGCTAAGTCTACCAAAGATTATCAGATATAAAAAGTAAAGGTAAAGGTTCCCCACACACATATATGCTAGTCGTTGCCGATTCTAGGGGCAGTGCTCATCTTTGTTTCAAAGCCGAAGAGCTAGAGCTGTCCGAAGATGTCTCAGTGGTCATGTGGCTGGCATGACTAAATGCCAAAGGTGCACGGAATGCTGCTACCTTCCCACTAAGGTGGTCACTATTTTTCTACTTGCATTTTTATATGCTTTCGAACTGCTAGGTTCGAAGAAGCTGGGACAAGTAATAGGAGCTCACTCCATTACGTGGTGCTAGGGATACGAACCGCCGAACTGCCAACATTTCTGATCGACAAGCTCAGTGTTTTAGTCACTGAGCCATCGTGTCCCTTGTGTCTGTTGTGTCAGATATAACAATATATCTATTTTAACTTTGATTAAATAAACTTTATTTCTTTTCATTTCTTGGTCCCTTTGCACAAAATTCTTCTAAACTTTAATAAGCCTCTTTTGTAAATCCAGAATAGGACAATTATCTAAGTCACTGTTTTGGTTTGTTACTTCTAAATCTCTTTTAATTATTAAGACATTGTTTTTTTGTGTCTAGTATAGCATCTTTTCCTTTATCATTCTTGCAATTTGTCACTTTTAGTTTCACTTTCACATAATTAGTCTTATCTGTAAAGCTGATTTCTATTCCATAACATCTTTTAAACATGGCCTATTTATAGAGGCAGATATACTTACAATAATTTCTAGGGTTATTATTCAAAACTATCCTTCAGTATATCCAATGTTAAAATATTTTGGTTCATTCCCTACTCATGTTTCCCGAAAATAAGACAGGGTCTTATTTTCTTTTGACCCCCAAAATAAGCACTTGGCCTTATTTTGGGGGAGGGTCTTATTATTTTTGAGGAGGCAGCAAGCATGGTCACCTGATGGCTGTTGCTGTGTTGCAATATTTTGGGGGAGGGCTTATTTTAGCGCATGCGCACAAAAGCCCGATTGGGCTTATTATCCGGGGAGGTCTTAGTTTCTGGGAAACAGGATATTAGTAAGTTAAATTTAACTAAATTCCTTTAATTCTAATATTTAGTTCCTACTAATTCCTCCAGTGTCTTCTTCAAAGTTCCATCATATCATTAAAAAAATTCAAAATGGAAGTAATTTCCCATTGTGTTCTCCTTGAGTGAGGTAACTGTATAGAGCATATGTGAGTGATCTCAAGCGATCTCAAAAGGAAAGAGAGAATCGACTCCTCGGCTGTTCATTCCACCGGTCATTGCCTGCACTTTTAGCAGATTTGTCTTCAGTTTGCGATTTCTTCCTCCCCCCAGAGTCAGCATAGGATTGTTTAGTTTTAGCTGTAGATTCTGGATTTGTCAAAATCAGTTATATACATACCGTCATTGAAACTCCTTTACAGAACAGCTATTTTCTTAGGCAAGTCTTTTCATTGGGGGATTAAAAACAGAGTTATTTTCTTCAGATGGGGCAAGGAAGATTGCAAATACCCTACAAATTGTCAATCTGAGTTGTTGAGTAACATGAATTGGACCACTTCAGATAACAAGAGGAAGATGACAGTTTGAAAGCTGATATCTTCTATAGTGAAAAAAAATAGCAATTTCATTTATAATCCTTTTGGTGCCTGCCATGGCTGCTCCTGTTCCTTTGTTTAGTCACTCCTGACTCTGTGGAATTCAAGGGGCATCATTTCACAGTATTTCCTGTCAGTAACTGATTAACAGAATAACAGAGTGGGAAGGGACCTGGAGGTCTTCTAGTCCAACACCCTGCTCAAGCAGGAGATCATGTACTATCTCAGACAAGTGGTTGCCCAGTCTCTTCTTAAAACTTGCCTTCAGAAGTTGTGTTTCCTCTGAATGCTAAAGGAAATGGAGTCTGGCTTCCCACAGGATTCACTTATTTTTGGAATGAGGGTTGATGGGTAAAGAATGTTCCCCTCGCATAAATGTGCTAGTTGTTATCGACTCTAGGGAGCAGTGCTCATCTCTGTTTCAAAGCTGAAGAGCCAGCGCTGTCCGAAGACATCTCTATGGTCATGGGGCCGGCATGACTAAATGCCGAAGGTGCACGGAATGCTGTTACCTTTCCATTAAAGGTGGTCCCTATTTTTCTACTTGCATTTTTACATGTTTTCAAATTGCTAGGTTGGCAGAAGCTGGGACAAGTAATAGGAACTCACTCTGTTACACGGTGCTAGGGATTCAAACCGCCAAACTGCCGACCTTTCTGATTGACAAGCTCGGCGTCTTAGCCACTGAGGCACCACGTCCCTTAGTAGCCTGCGCCCCCACGTTCCAACAATACAGTTTGGTATTTGGCTCTGGCCACTAGATGGAGCCAGAGAACAACATCAGTATATACACAAATTATATGCTGCGGGCATGACAGTGACCACAACAGGATACAGTATTCCGAATGAAAAAGGCCTGAAAATGGGGCATGCAGAGCCGAAAAATGGCTGGTGGGTGGGCGGGGCTTCAGCAATATTCGGTCTATAAGACACACAGACATTTTCACTGCCTTTTGGGAGACAAAAAGGTGCATCTTATAGTCCAAAAATATGGTAACTGTCTTCAATGATAGAAAAGCAACCATTTTTACTGTAATGAAACAAAGAACTTGCTAAGAGTTTAAGCATAGCAAACAATATTTTAAGTTGGACTCACAATGATTACGTAGAAGTAGTCCATTCTGACACATGGAAACATGTACTTGTAAGCTTAATGTCATTGGTGGAAATTGGAAAAAAATAAAACCACTACAATCATAACATGAGATTCTGGAGAGCAACCATTAGATTAGATCAGGGGTGTCAAACTTGATTTCATTGAGGGCCGCATCAGGGTTGTGTTTCACCTCAGGGGCCCAGGTTAGGAATGGCCAGGGTGGGCATGGCCACCTCAATGTTACTCGTGTCAGGGGTCCCTGTGATGGCCTGAGAGCTCTGCCAGCAAAAATGGGCTTCCGGGCTCCGTTTTTGGCTGCAGCAGCCTCCAGCAACCCTCTGCCAGTGAAAACAGAGCTCAGGAGGGCCACCCTTCCAAGCTCCATTTTCATTGGCTGAGGCACCATGGACCAGTCCTTTGCTGTTTCCAGGTCAGTCCCGCGGGCCAGATCTAAGCATCCCGCTGGCTGGATGCGGCCCGCGGGCCTTGAGTTTGACACCCGTGGATTAGATGATCAGTTTAGGTAAAAATTTCTATGAAAACAACACAGTTTTCAAAATATGTATCAGTTTTGATGCAAACATAAATGTATAATAATAATTGCATTTTTATTCTCCAATATAACTATCCTGATTTCAAGGTAACATAATACCAAATGAAACCTAAGAAGCATAAAAGGAGCCATACAAAAAACCCTCCATAATTAGCCTAATCCTACTAATAATATTTATCAATTATGGGTCAAAGGCTATCATGACTAAGTTACACTAAATTTATGTAAGTAACCTTATCATTAATATCAGCCTAATTATAGACATTTGCTCACTAATCTTTGTGGCCTGCCTGATCAATCCATTATCTGATACCTAGATGCTAATGCGCTTACTGACATATTTGTTACATATTTACTTATTTTTCTCACTGTAATATTTATTCTTGTAATTGCAAAGAATGCATTTCAAAAACAAATATGGGAGGGTACCTCATAATGAACAGGAATTCTATCATCCCTATTGGCTGATTGACACAGTGACTACAGTCATAAATCCTTATATCTCACATTAGTCCTTCTGGACTAACCTTCACTCTGACGGGATTGTTATAAATTCATCATGGGACATTTTTTCTTCCAATTAAAAATTACTAACAATATGCCCTTGCCTAGGAGTAATCCAAACAGCAAATGATAAATAAATTCAATTTAAAAGAATAATAGAGATTACCTTTTCGCACTTTATTTCCTCCCCGCTTAAAGGTGAGGAAAACAGGATCGGGGTTGCATTGAATTAGCTCATCTTCTTTTGTAATTGTAACTTTTGCACCTTTCTTAGTGCAAAGATCAGCAGTGTGCTATTTTTGATTAATATCAGACCTTAATTTTAATGGTGGAGGTTTTTGGGGTGGGGAGTTGGTTAAAATATACTGAAAACATCTGAGCAAACTCACACAATATTCAGCAGCACTTTCTGTGGTTTAATTTAACTTAGCATATCCATTTTTCTTTTCCATCTTGAGTCTGTATTAATTTTTATATAGTCTCCCTGGCTTCAAGTTAACATACCACCGTCAAGCTGAGTTTGGACTCTGTACTGAGCCAAATATATATTTAGGTATTTATTTATTTATTTATTAGACTTATATACCGCTTCATAGGGCTTTCAGCCCTCTCTAAGCAGTTTACAATTTTTTTAGCAAATTGAGTCAGCAACTTGTCCCCACAGTCTGGGTCCTCATTTCAACCACCTCGGAAGGATGGAAGGCTGAGACAACCTTGAGCCGGTGAGATTTGAACCGCTGAACTGCAGATCACAGTCAGCTAAAGTGGCCTGCAGTACTGCACCCTAACCACTGTACCACCTTGGCTCCTAGAGATACGAGGTAGAATCTCATTTGACCCAGAGGTGGTATTCAGACAGTTCTCTCCAGTTTGGGCAAACCAGTAGTGGCGGCTGCAGGAGGCTCTGTCCACCCACCCTAACCTAATGTATGAGCACTGCTCATGCACAGAAGGCGGTGTGCATGCACAGAGCGCGCTTACACTTGCAAACCGGTAGGGAAGGTAAATTAATCCCACCTCTGTCTGGTCTGACCCCAACATGATGAAGTTCATTTTTATGGCCCAAGATAAGACACTTATCTGCCATTTGACTTGCGTAGCCTGAGGGGGGCTTTGTTCAGAAAAGCAAGTGTTATGCTTTGGTGTTTCTTTTTTTTTTTTTTTAAATAATTTTTATTCAACATTTTTTAAACCTTAAAATCACAATTACACTTTTACAGCTTTCCGTTATCGGTATTCTCTTTTCCTAATTTCGAATTTTCCATTCTAAGGCCTATTGTTTTATACATATACCTCCTTATTTCACAGTTACTCATTTATATAATATATACAACATTTACATCTCTGTTACTCTCTAAATATATACCATTTCCTTTTATTGTATTTTCTATGTATTCATTATACATTAATTTTACATCTCTTTGCAAGCCAATTATACCACCTATTCCATGTCTTGTAATATTCTGTTTCCTCTCTATCCTTCAGTTCCATCATTAATTTATCCATTTCCCGGCATTCTAGCACCTTTTTTTATAATCTCTTTGTTTGAGGGGACATTTTTTTGTTTCCAATTTTGGGCGAATGTAATTCTGGCTGCAATATGAATATAATATGAAGCATAAAATATTGAATTTCTTTGCTTATATTTCCTTTTATTATTCCTAGAAGGAACAGCTTTGGTGCTTCTTACAGATTCTTTTTGGGAAAGCTTCTGAGATATTGGGGACAAATATCTCTTTTTCCTGAGGTCAATTTGCAAGCAGCCTGGAGTTTGCACGGCTAGAATTGTTTAGCCTCTTGCTTGGCCTAAGGTGTGCTGAATCTGCAGGGGGTACAATAGCCTAGAGTATCTAGGCAAGCTGGAGGAGCTACTGTGAATGACAAGCACAATGTATTGATTGTTTTCTAAACTCAGCCCAGCCGATAGAAGGTAATTAATGACTCCATTTGCCTCTGTACCAACAAGAACAATTGAGTTTGAAACAGCGACAACTGACAGTGATGTGAAAGCTCCCTGAGGGAGATATTGTGAAAAGAAGGTGACTGGCTCCCGTTGCTTGGGGACACAGGCAGGAATGAAGCCAAGGAGGAGAGGGCGAAAGGAAGAAGGCAGGAGCTGAGGCAGACTGGAAGACCAGGATAAAAAGTATTTGTGAGGCAATTTCAAAAATAGAAGATGCTTTGAAAATGTGATCCCTGAAATAAAAAAAGGTAAAGGTTCCCCTCGCACATATATGCTAGTCGTTCCCAACTCTAGGGAGTGGTGCTCATCTCTGTTTCAAAGCTGAAGAGCCAGCGCTGTCCAAAGACGTCTCCGTGGTCATGTGGCTAACATGACTAAATGCCGAAGGCGCACGGAACGCTGTTACCTTCCCGCCAAAGTGGTCCCTATTTTTCTACTTGCATTTTTACATGCTTTCGAACTGCTAGGTTGGCAGAAGCTGGGACAAGTAACAGGAGCTCACTCTGTTACACGGCGCTAGGGATTCGAACCGCTGAACTGCCGACCTTCTGAACGACAAGCTCAGCGTCTTAGCCACTGAGCCACCGCATCCCGCTCACTGAAATAAAGGGCACCCTTATATATTATATTCCCTCCCAAAAGTGGGTGCCAACTTAAAAGATTCCTTGCCTTAGTGAAGACTTCAGCTGGCTTTAGTAACATGCTAGGCAAAGATAGACTCAACTACTTTATGGTTCAACATGCTTTCCAAACTAGCATGATTATTTGGTAGATTGGTTCCATGAATTAGAAAATGAGGTAATTTAGTAGTCCAGGTTTGCATGAATAAATCTTTGCTCTTTCCACTGAGTCATAGAATTTGCTTGCTTTCTACTTGAATACCAGTTACATCGGCAGACAGACAGATCTGCAAATCAAACCCCTATTGTTCAAAAATTCTTGCATGAGCTTTATTAAATAACCGAACCAGTGGCGGGCTCCAAATTTTTTAACAACCAGTTCTCTGCCCTAATTACTGTTTGGGTGGGTATGGCTGTGTGGGGTCATGTGACTGAGTGGGTGTGGCCAACTCTATGTCACTTGTGTGGGTGGTACCTGCATTTTTTTATCTGCTTGTGCTTTGTAAGCCAGATGTGCCTTTTCTAAGGCCTTTCTCACAACTGGCCATGTGATTTGCAGTTTTTGTATCCACTCCTTAAGGGAAGTGGATAGTTCTAGAATGGGGTTAAACTTTTGGCCAGTGGCTACTCTAAAAGGGGTAAACAGTTTGACTGCCTTATTGCTATTGTAATATGGCAGTCTGGACAGAGCATCAGTCAGAACCCCCCCCCCCCCCCCCGGGGAGGTATCAAAGGGTGAGGTTGAAGCACTGAAAGTATTGAGCCCAACGTACTTGTTTGGGGGATAATCATGTGGGATTTTAAGGGCTTCCAGATTCTTGTGATTTTTCCCCTTCCGGGAAATGGCGCCAAGTAAGGAGGGCCCAATGGGGACAGCATAAGCCTCCTTCTCCCAATCTGCCCACCATTGCTCTGGATCTGTTCACTTTTTTGAGGTGTATGCACAGAACTGCAATTGCTCCTGCTTGTTTTCCTACAGCAGGACAGCCCCGACTGCCACATCGCTAATGTCTACTTAGATTACGAAGGGCTTTTCCGGGTCCGGATGTTTTAACACCGGTTTGGCAAAAAAGAGTTTCTTTGGTTTCACCTGGCATTCCATAGTTCACTTTAAAGGTTGGCTCGGCTTGGCCTCCCCCTCCCTTTCCCAAGCAGGTACATTGAAGTGACAAGAAGGCCAGAAACAGGAAAGAGGTTGTAAAGGCACATCCAGCCCCCCCCTCCCCATCATAATGGCAGCATCCCGATAGGGATCTCAGGGACCTGACACTGAAGCCACTTTCTGAATGGTGACTCTAGCCTTGAAATGGGAAGTGGTGCATCAGTTGCTAAGCAGAAAATCTATGGACTAGTCATTGCCATTAATTTTATTGCAGAATTAAAACAGTAGCATCTGAACACAGAATGTTACTTGATGCAGAATCTGATTACATTTGCTACTTAAACCTTAGTCTCCTGGTCTCATGTTTGACCCTTCTTTTGATTTATTTATACTGCACTCCTGTATTATAGAGGTAAATCTGAGCAAGTATGTCAGAATGCACACTTACCCTTTTCTGCTGCTTCTTTCATTGGTTTGCCATCTTTCTCTGTGCAAGGCCTGTCATCTCTGAGATCCTGAGTTCGTGTAGATAGCACCCATAATCCTTGAGCAGAACTATCAGTGGGGTATGATTGATCAATTGAATTCCCTAGCAGCTGAAAAATGCGGGATTAAGTAAGGCATTATACACACACAGTGTTGAGACTGAATGTTCATTTCAAGTTCATCCTGCACGTCTTCTGCCACAAGATCAAGCAATCAATAGGGGAGCAGATATCATATATCACTTCTCTCCATCCTAGGGAGAGCACCATAATCTCTTGCAAATTTAGAGTGACAGTCTTGTCAAGATCTTAAGGGACCTGAATAAATGAAGGAAAAGGGAGCTTGCACTGGCTTTGAGAAAGCTCAGGTTTCTTTTGCAGATTGAATCAATCAGCAGATATTCAGATTGAATATCTGTGTATACATGGATTTTTATGCCATGATACCATTGTTATAAATACTAAGATAGCTACTGGGCAGAGTGTATTAATTAATTCATAGTTCAGTTTGCAGTATGTAAAGTGAAGATCATTTAGGTTTTAGTACAGGGGTCGGCAACCCTCGGCTCTGGAGCCACATGTGGTTCTTTCTGCTGCAGCTCCCTATCGCTTAAAATATGCATCACAACCAGCAATGTGCAACACCCACCAGCATGTGATTTATTAAATTTTTTGACACATCGTTTTTTTTTTCAGGGTTTGAAATCTTTTTGTTGCAAGCAGAAATAAAAATGTGTTTTCTCTGTAGCAGATCATTGATTTCATAAATGCAACACACTATCAGGTTTTTTTAGCCTAAAGATTAAAAAAAAACTAATATATGCAGTGTTATCTTCATTTTAGATATCAAAAGAGTTTTGTGGGCCCCAGCGTTTTCTTTTTTGTGGGAAATGGGTTCAAATGGCTCTTTGAGTGATTAACGTTGCTGACCCCTGTTTTAGTAGAAAAAAAGGAAGAAGCTAAATGTTCATTATTTAATAGGTGCCACCATCTTGATTTTTCCTTCTGTGCATGGGCAGAACAATTTTATTGCACTGCACATGCATGCACTGCGCATGCGTGCATGAAGCACACACAAGTAAGCCAGCAGTAGTGCCTGCCGGAACTTACCCCTGGCCCCCCATGTTTTATTTATTTTATTTATATAACATTCAATTTCCATCAAACAGTGTGTGATCTGGTACAGTTATTTTTAAACAGTCATAATCCACATATTTGTTGTAGTATTCATCACAATAATATTGATAATCTAATAATCTAATAACAATAATACAACGTCTTCTTTAACAACTCTTCACATTAATATTTCCTCTTTTTATGTCTCCTTTCTAACTTCTGTTTCTGTTGTCTAGCCATTGATAAAATACATCCCATATCAAAAAGTATTCAGTTTCTTCTTTAACCTTAATAGTGAATGTTAATCTATCCATTTCTGCGCAGTCTAATATTTTCTTTAGTACATTCTCATCTGATGGAATCTCATCGTTTTTCCACTGCTGTGCAAATACAGTTCTGGTTGCAGTTAGTATATATAAAACCAGATATATAGTCCTTTTATCATATTTTTCCGGTATAAGGCCCAACAAAAATATCTCTGGTTTCAAGTCTATGTGTTGCTTTATCATTTTATCCAACCAAGTATGTATTTTCATGCAATGGATGCAGTATTCCAAGTGTGGCCGCACTAGTGTAAGTATAAAACGGTAGTATCATTGTTGGGATTTTGATGGTATCCCTCTGTTGATATAGCCTAGGTCTGTATCAACTTTTTTGACTGCTACAGCACACTGCTGGCTCATATTGAAGTGGCAGTCCGCTAGGACACCTAGATTCCTCTCACAGTTGATCCAGGTACAATTTATTCTATACTTCTGCACTTGATTTTTCTTGCTTAGGTTGCAGGATCTTACTTTTCCCTTATGGCATCTTATTGGATAGGGACCGATGCTCAGATTTGTCAAGATCCTTCTGAACCTTGAGTCTATCCTCCAAAGTGTTGGCCATTTCCCCCAAGGTGATGTCATCTGCAAATTTGATGAGTTTTCCTTCTATCCCATCATCTAGAAAATGTAGGAAGCTGTTGAAGAGCACTGAGCCTCAAGCCAGAACTTTGAGGTTCAATTGAAGACTACAGGTTGAGTGCAGTTGGTCAGCCAACTGAAAATCCATACCGGTAGTAAAAAAAAAAAAAATGAATCCCACGCAGGGGTGAAATTCAGCAGGTTCTGACAGGTTCTGGAGAACCGGTAGCGAAAAATTTTAGTAGTTTGGAGAACCGGCAAATACCACCTCTGGCTGGCCCCAGGAATGGGGAGGGAATGGGGATTTTGCAGTATCCTTCCCCTGTTATGCCCACCAAGCCACGCCGACAGAACCAGTAGTAAAAAAAAATGAATTTCACCACTGATCCCACCCCAGGTAGAACATTATCTGACCTTAAAAGTTAAGCAAAAAGCAAGATTGCACACAGAAAAATGAATGCTACTGAGAAAAAGGGACTGGGTGAGCATTTACTTATCCCAGCTTCTGGCAACCTAGCAGTTTGAAAACACGTAAACAATGCAAGTAGAAAAATAGGGACCACCTTTGGTGGGAAGGTAACAGTGCTCTGTGCGCCTTCAGGGTTGAGTCATGCCGGCCACATGACCACAGAGATGTCTTCGGACAGCGCTGGCTCCGCCTTTGAAACTGAGATGAGCACTGCCCCCTAGAGTCGGGAACGACTAGCATATATATGTGAGGGGAATCTTTCCCTTTATTGTCACATCATCTTTCTCCTATTGTTTTACTTTAGCTTAGGAATGGATTGGACAGGAATTATCCTGGACAGCAAGCTGACTGGCTCCAAAACGTCTTAATTTGCACTCCCGAGTGTAATAATTTTCATTTTTCTTCCGACATTTTGCCATCCAAAGCTACAAGCCATTTCGGTCTAAAGAAAGATGAATTACAGTTAAATTAAAAATGATAATATTTGCAATAATAGTTACAATGCCATAAATATTACTAATTATAATATAATCCCATGCCTGACTTAAATGAGGAAATTAAAGAATGACTCCCAGGTCAGCAAGTGACACAGCTGGGGGCAGTGGCTACTAATTTCAGAGGACAGAGGAAAGATTCAACAAGACCTAAGCAGGCTTGAAATTAATACGATGGAAATTAACCAGAAGAATTCTACAGTTCTATATCTGGGTAGGAAAAATGGAAAACACAAGTATAGGCTGGCCATGATTTGGCTGAAATGTATAAAGGAGCCAGTTGTCTTGGGAAAAAAACAAGTTAAATACTGGATAAGCCAGGAGTGTGAAGTGCAAAAAAAAGGCAAATTATATTCTAGAGTGCATTGACAAGTGCATAACAAGCCAGGTGATAGAAATAAATACCACTCCTCTCCAGACATATTAGTTCTACTTAAAATACCATATTCTCAGGGGTGGGATTCTACCAATTCAGACCAGTTCAGGCAAACTGGTAACTCTGACTATCAGCTGGGAGCGAACCGGTTCGCTCTGACTTTGAAATGGGCCCGCCCACCTGTTCCTGCTCTATACTCACTTATAATTCCTTTTCTGAAACCCAGCTGATCGGTGAGGCAGAGTGGATTGCCGTACCTCAGCTGTTTTCCTCGCCAGCAGTAATGCTGAAGGCGAGTTTTCAGTAAACTCTGCACATGCGCAAAGTGCGTCCTCAGCAAACCGGTCCCACCCCTGCATATTCTTGCACCACACTTCAAAAAGGACAGTGACAAATTTGTGCAAGTTTAAAGAACGACGGCAGGATGATGAGGGATCTGGAAACCTATCTTTATAAAGGATAAGTAAATTATTTGGGTATATTTAGCCTAACAAAGAGGCAACTGAGATATTACAGAAGTTTTTTAAACATCTGATGGGTTGCTACATGGAAAATAGAGTGGACTCATTCTTGATTGTCCTAGAAAACAGAAGTTAAAATTGCAAGGAAGGAGGTTCATCCACTATCCCAAAAATTGAGACAATAATCGGACCAAGGTAAATTAGATGAGGTGCCTAATTGGTGCTGAACTGTTTCCATCAGTTAAGGGACACCTGATTAGGCTCCCAGTAGAATATCAGTCAAACCACTCCACATCCTAAAACTACTATGTACCATATTTCCCCAAAACTAAGACAGGGTCTTATATTCTTTTGCCCCCCAAAATAAGTACTTGGCCTTATTTTCGGGGAGGCCTTGTTATTTTTGAGATGCAGGAGGCGGTGAGCATGCTCACCTCATGGCTGCTGCTGTGTTGCAATATTTTCGGGGAAGGCTTATTTTAGAGCATGCACTCAAAAGCCCTTTTGGGCTTATTATCCAGGACGGTCTTATTTTCAGGGAAACAGGGTACTAAGGGAGAAATGCAACTTTAAATAGTTAAGCACAATTTATGGTTGTTCCAATGAAGAGTAGATGAAGGCAATGGTATGGAAGTAAAGCAGAAAAATAGATTGTGGGGCATATTATATATACTGCTGTAGTTATTGTTAGTTGCAAAGTTGTGTCTGACCCATCCCGACCCCATGGACAATGTTCCTCCAGGTCTTCCTGTCCTCTACCATCCCCTGGAGTACATTTACTGTATTTTTTGGAGTATAAGATGCACCAGAGTATAAAACGCACCAAGATTTTGAAGAACTAAATTAAAAAAAAAAAGGTTTTTGTGAAAAACAGTGCATGCAGAGAGTTTGAGAGGCTTGCAAAGTGCTCCTGGGGGCTGGGGGGGGGGGCAAAAACAAGCAAAAAACAGCCAGCTTTTCATGAAAATGGCCTCATTTTTTTGCCAAAAAAGGGCATGCATAGCCTTTAAGAAGGCTTTCTAACTTTCCCTTTTTAATGGCGTTGATGATTTCCCTTGGCTTTTCCACGCAGCTTATCACCTCCTCATTTGTGATTTTTTTCAAGCCACCTTATACATAACAGCCATCTGTAAATCCACATTTCAAATGCTTCTAGTTTCTTCAAGTGGTTTTCATTCATCCAGGGAACTAAAATTTGTATCCTTGAGATTTAGCTTTAGTAGACCTCTTGGATTTTGAACATTTTGAATCAGTGATCACAGCAAACAGCTTCCTCCCCTCCCTCTTTCCCCTTCCATGCAAGTGTTGGAGAAGGAAAAGGAAGAGGAGGCTGCAGGCTTGTTGTCAGCTTGTACTAATCAATATATAACATTGTCCATGGTCTTATTGCATTAGTTTACAGTATATAATGCAGTATTGATTATATCATATTGCAAAACCATACATAGCCAGGAAGATCAAAACAGAGTAGTAAAGTTGAGGGATATATGATCTACATCCCGAGAATTTCCTTTGGTTGCAATAGAAAAAAAAACAATCTGCTGCTTATAGGAGAAGATGGATATTGCCTTCATAGTGCAATTAGCTTCTTCTATGTTTCAGGTTGAAGTCCAGACTTACTTTTAACTCTCTGGGCGTAGCAAGAATATGCTGTAGACCCGGGGTGTCAAAACTCGATTTCATTGAAGGCCGCATGAGGTTTGTGTTTGACCTCGTGGGGGCGTGGTCAGGGGGCATGGCCAGTTCAACATCACTCCTTAGCGGGCCCCTGTGGTGGCCTGAGCACTCTACCAGTAAAAACGGGCTCCTGGGATTGGTTTTCAGCTGCCACGGCCTCCTGCAACCCTCTGCACTGGCAGAGTATTGCAGGAGGCCGCGGCAGCTGAAAACAGAGCTTGCTAGCCTGTTTTCACTGGCAGAAGCACCAGGGTCCAGTCCTTCGCTGTTTCCAGGGCAGCCCCGCAGACTAGATCTAAGTACCCCCCGGCCTTGAGTTTGATACCCCTGCTGTAGACACTTAACATTTTAAATTGATTTTTATATTCACTATTAAGAGAATATGGAAGACTCTTCTCTTTTACATAGGTGCCGTATTTTTCTGGTCAAAATGAGAAAACAGCAATACTTTTAGTTCAAGGCAAGAATGGTGCAAATTAAGTAGGATGTATGCTAAATAATTTCCCCCTCAAAAAGTTTTGCTTTGTGTAGCTAAAATGTTATCAAGAGGTCTTACACTTGGAATCTGTAACAAAAGATACTATGGAGTTACCTACACAGATCAGTCTACCTAGTGAGGCTGCACATGTACTCATATGGCATTAACAATGTTGATGAACCTTTTCGGCAATGAATGCCGAAACAGGAGCATACATACAAAGGAGAACACCGAAAACTGAAGATCAGCTCTCCAGTGCACACATGGGAGAGTGCCAAAAATTGGAAGAGCAGTTTCCTGGCATGCATGTGTGCACCGGGAAGCTGAGCTTCCAGTTTCCAGCATGCACATCAGTCATCTGATTGTTTGGTTTCTGGCACACATGCGTGCACAAAGACCACTGGCTGGCATGCACCTGCGCACCAGGGAGCTGCTCGTCCGGTTTCCAGCACTCCTGCATGCGCGAAGACCAGCTGGCTAGTGCACATGTGGTTGCTGGAACCCGGAAGAACAACAGGTGATGGCTGGCATGCCTGGAAATTGAATTGAATTTTATTATTTGTATGCCGCCCTTCTCCGGGAGGGACTCAGGGCGGCAAACAACTCAAAAGGGGAAAAGGGGAACATAGAACAGAATACAAGTAATTAAAATAGCCAAGAATCAGACAACCACACAAGTCGAGAGGGGAGGGGAACTCATCAATCCCAGGCCTGCCGGCAAAGCCAGGTTTTGACGGCTTTTTGGAAGGCCTGGAGAGAGGTGAGGGTCCAAATCCCTGCGGGGAGTTCGTTCCAGAGGGCCGGAGCTGCCACATAGAAGGCCCTCCCCCGGGTAGTAGCCAGGTGGCATTGGCTGGTAGACGGAACCCGGAGGAGGCCAGCCCTGTGTGATCTAATGGGTCTTTGGGAGGTAATTGGCAGCAGGCGGTCTCTCAAGTACCCAGATCCAATACCATGAAGGGCTTTATAAGTTACGACTAGCACTTTGAAGCGTATCGGGAGACTAATCGGTAGCCAGTGCAGCTCGTGGAGGATAGGTGTAACGTGGGTGTACCGAGGTGCACCCACAATCGCTCGCACGATTCTGGCACGCGTGCCATAAGTTCGCCATAACAGGCATATAAGAAAGATCGCATCTTGAGTTAACTCAATTTTTTCTGAATCACTCTGAATATGTCTTATCTTAGGTGATATGGTCTTTCAGCTGTTGCATAAGAGCTGCTCCTGTTGAAAAATGGAGGCATTTTTCTTTCAAAGAGCAATGAAAGCAATGGCACGGGAATGGTGTGAGAAATGTCAAGATGCTTTCTTTTCAAATGTACAAATTGTTTGCAATTCACATAAAAGTTTCTTTACGCCCCAGTTTTATTTATTTTCTTGCTTGTGCTGCCTATAGTAGATTTATTTTTTAACCCTGGCAACTTGTCAAACATTCACCACTAGGTTATAATTCCTTGCAGCCAAAGTATACCAATCGATATAAAGGACAAACTCTAAGTTACAGTAAATATCTCAGCCGAAGATTAAATGTGGTTTTGAAACTAGTATATTTTCCCTAAGAAAGAAATGATGCGATCTTTAAATAAATAAATAAATGATTGAGATGACAGAAAGGGTGGACTAATTTCTAGATTTACAGGGATTGAAGGAGACAATTGGATGTGGTAAGATAGAACAATGTGGGACAGTAAATACCACCACAACAGTGGTGAAATCCAGCAGGTTCTGACAGGTTCTGGAGAACCAGTAGTGGAAATTTTGAGTAGTTCAGAGAACCAGCAATTGCCACTTCTAGCTGTCCCCAGAGTGGGGTGGGAATGGAGATTTTGCAGTATCCTTCCCCTGGAGTGGGGAGGGAATAGAGATTTTGCAATATCCTTCCCTTTCCATGGCCAACAAGCCATGCCTAACAAGTCTCACCCAACAAGCCATGCCCACAGAACCAGTAGTAAAAAAAATGAATTTCATCTGCACCACAAGATGGATTTGCACTTGACTAACCAACTGCATTCAGTGTGTGATTCTCAATGGAATTACTGTGTTTCCCCCAAAATACGACATGTCCTAAATTAAGACCAAGCCCTTATCTCAGAGGTCAAAAGAAAACAAGACCCTGTCTTATTTTGGGGGAAACACAGTACATCTCCATGGAGAGAAGCATGCAGTGTGGTATCGGAAGGTTTTGTCTTGGGGCCAGTGTTCTTCAACATCTTTATAAATAACCTAGATGAGGGGATTGGAGGGGTACCCATCAAATTTGCAAATGACATCAAGCTGGTGGGAATTGCCAATGCTTTGGAAAATAAAATCTGCATTCAGAAGGATCTTGACAGACTTGAGCATTGAGCCCTATGCAGTTCAGTGGTGAGAAAAGTAAGGTATTGCACTTAGGCAGGAAACACCAAATGCAAAAGAAAAAGGGAAATAGAAACCTAGACAACACACTACCAGATGAAGGAGGGGTGAAATAGAAAGGTACTAATATACAAATATAGGTTTAAAGAATGATGCATGTGTAACTATGAAAATGGAAAATAAATTGTGGAGGAAGGAATTTAAGATTGTTATGTAAATACAGAACCAGGTTTGCTGGAATGCCATCCTGAAAATACACCAGATTGAAGAGGAAAATATGTAAACACAACAACGGAAAGAGAGAATGGAGAGAGGAGTAGAGGGAAAGGCAGGAAGAGGAGAGGAGAAAGGAGAGGGAAAGAAGAAAGGGAAAAGGAGAGGAAGAAAAGGAGGGGAAGTAAGAGTAGGAGAAAGGATAGGAGGGGGAAGAAGAGGGGAGGAGTGGGGGAGAGGAAGGGGAAGTAAAGAAGGGAAAGGAGAGAAGGAAAGAAGAAAGGAGAGATGAAGGGAGGGAAGGGAGGAAGAAGAAGTAGGGTTGTTGTAAAATAAAATGGGTATATGGGATGGTAGAAAAGCAATCTCGATTATATTTTTAACTTTGGGGGGAGGCAAAAATTGTTATAAATGTTACAAAATAACACATATTATGAAATTGTATATTTGTGAATGTATGTATGAGAAATAAAAATAAAATACTTTTTTCAAAAAGAAAAACCAAATGCATAGCTGTAAAATAAGTGGTACCTGGCTGAACAATACTTGAGGAGCAGTCATAGAGAGGAGGGCACAAGCCTATTCTCCAAATCACCTGAGGGCAGGACAAGAAACAATGGGTGGAAGATCATGAAAGAGATACCTGATTTGAAACTAAGGAGACATTTCCTGACAATGAGAACAATTAACCAATAGAACAGTTTGCCTCCAGGAATTCTGAGTGCTCTATCGCTGGAGGTTTTCAAGTAAAGATTGGACTACCATTTGCCCATGATGGAATGAGTCCCCTGTTATGGACAGGGTGTTGGACTAGAAGCAGGGGTGAAATTCAGCAGGTTCTGACAGGTTCTGGAGAACTGCTAGCGGAAATTTTGAATAGTTCGGAGAACCAGCAAATACCACCTCTGGCTGGCCCCAGAGTGGGGAGGGAATGGGGATTTTGCAGTATCTTTCCCCCAGGAGTGGGGTGGGAATGGAGATTTTGCAGTATCCTTCCTCAAGGAGTGGGGTGGGAATGGAGATTTTGCACTATCCTTCCCCAGGAGTGTGGTGGGAATGGAGATTTTGCAGTATCCTTCCCCTGGAGTGGGGAGGGAATATATATTTTGCAGTATTCTTCCCCCGGGAGTGGGGTGGGAATGGAGATTTTGCAGTATCCTTCCCCAGGAGTGTGGTGGGAATGGAGATTTTGCAGTATCCTTCCCCAAGAGTGTGGTGGGAATGGAGATTTTGCAGTATCCTTCCCCCAGGAGTGGGGTGGGAATGGAGATTTTGCAGTATCCTTCCCCTGGAGTGGGGAGGGAATATATATTTTGCAGTTTTCTTCCCCCAGGAGTGAGGAGGGTATGGGGATTTTGCAGTACCCTTCCCCTGCCACACCCACCAAGCCATGCCCACAGAACCAGTAGTAAAAAAAAAATGAATTTCACCACTGACTAGAAGATGTCCAAGGTCTCTTCCAGTCCTAAGATTCTATGATGTTTTGAGCAAATACAAGCCACGCTAATGCCACACCTTATCTCTTCCTCTGTCTCACAGAAGTAACAGAAAGCTCGGTCCCCAATGGCGATTCCCAGAGCAGTGTGGATAGTTTGCGGAAGCATCTTCGTGCTGATACTTTCACACAACAGCAACTGGAAGCATTAGATCGCGTCTTTGAGCGGCCTTCTTACCCTGATGTCTTTCAGGCATCTGAGCACATCAAATCTGAGCAGGTGGGACCCATTTGGAGAAACAGACTTGATGGGAACCCTACAACTGCAACGGGTCACTGTTGATTCCCTTCTCTTACAAATTTTCATAATCATGTCTTTCAAGGAAATAGCAGTTGAAGGGGGCAAATTCTTAAAATAAATCTTAAAATGAGTTACCATTCCAAGAACTGGGGTGGCAGCTATGGTGATTAAATTCCCATAGAGCCAATTTGTAAAGTAAAATGTGCTGTCTGTTGTACAAGTCTTGTGCAAAAGGTTGTCCACTTTTCTATGCCGTACAGCATATTTTTATTTGCAATTATGGCAGGTGCTGCTATAAGGAATTTTTTTTGTCAGTTTCTCATCATTCTGTAGTCTTTCTGGCTGGCTTTCACAGTATCTTCATTTTGACAGGGAGGCTGCAGCTCCTTGGAGGGAGTATCGCACAATGAAAGGCAGGACAATCACAAGGCTCCTTAGCACTTTATCACCTAGATAAGTACTAGTAGCGTCCAACCAAAAGCCTTTTGAATGGAGCCTGTTTTCTGTCCAGTTGAATACAAATCCTTGATAAAAGATGGAGGAAATGTTTGGCTCAGCCGAGTTTTAAACTTTACAAACTTTTGCAGAATACATCAACAGTTGACTACAATTCACATCTATTCTGACCCCCTCCTCCGTCCAGTAACGAAAGCTGAGACAAGCTTAATTAGAACGTCCTTTAATAACAAGACCAGAATCTCAGTGGCTGAAAGCCAAGTAAACAAACAGATAAGGACCTTGGCAGCAAGTCCAACAAACCTTGGCAGCAATTCAGACAAACCTTGGTAGCAATCAAGCCTGCCAAGTTAGTTTCTCTTTAGTCAATGCGTTGACTTCTGCAGAGGGGCGTGTCACAAGCAGTCTTTTTTATAGCCTGGAGAGGAGCCTAATGACCCCCAGCTGAGCACAATTACCTCCTGTAATTGCGTAATTGCTCCTGACGCCGAGTAGCTCTTCGATGGCGTGCATCCAGTAACAACTCACTGCTGATTTCTGGATCACTCTCCCTTGTCTCCTCCCCACTGGTCCAAGGCTCAGGCGCCACCTGGTAGCCAATCAGTCTCTCTGCGCCCTGCTCGGAGTCGGAACCCTGTCCAGGGTCCTCCACATCCTCCAGGGCCAACTCATAGGGCCCCTCGCTGTCGGAGTCTGGTGGCAGCTCCAACGGCTCCTGCTGGGCCACAACACACATCTACACAAATAACAGTATATACAGATACAGATACACATGTACAGATTTAAACCATTGTAGGCAAATACACCAACTCTCATATGCTACTAACATTGACATAGCATCCATGTCATTATTTAAGAATTTAAAAATATACCTGATATATCCTTAGAAATATGCCCCTGTATTCTTTATTTTACTGTAAATAATTATTTACAAGAGACACTACCATAGGAATCTGATTAAGTGGATCAAATTACATTGCTACACCTACGAGAGGATGCAGTGGCTCAGTGGCTAAGACACTGAGCTTGTTGATCAGAAAGGTCAGCAGTTTGGCAGTTCAAATCCCTAGCACCATGTAATGGGGTGAGCTTTCGCTACTTGTCCCAGCTTCTGCCAACCTAGCAGTTCGAAAGCATTTTAAAATGCAAGTAGAAAAATAGGCATTCTCTGTGCCTTTGGTGTTTGGTCATGCCGGCCACATGACCATGGAGATGTCTTTGGACAGCGCCGGCTCTTCAGCTTTGAAACAGAAATGAGCACCACCCCCTATAGTTGGGAATGACTAGCACATATGTTCGAGGGGAACCTTTACCTTTTATCTACAAGACAATGTACTTGTTATTATATGGTCTCCCCATATAGATTGCACAATAGAGGCAATAAATTCCACAGTTGCATAGAACTTAAAAAAACAAGAACTTTCTCAGTGGCAGTCCTCTCTCTCTGGAGCAACTTGCCCCAAAGTCGGAAGTGCCTTCTTGTAAGATTCATATTTTTATGGTTAGTGTTAGCTTTGCATATTGTAAGCCTCTTAAAATCATGAGACCAGGCAGTGTACATATGGAAGGGAAGGAAAAGTTTGAAAATTGGTCCTTGAAAAAAAACTTCATACGCAGTGCTATTCCAAGAGTGTTTGTATAAAATGTGATAGTAAAGGAATATTTCATACATTAATATTTAATACTTCCTTTAGTCTATAATTTATCCTTTCTAAAATTTAAAAATTACTTTAGAACTGCATAATATACAGTTACCACGAGTTTTACTATTACTATTGTTCCAGTATAGAAGAGTAAACAATATGTCTAATTTATTTGAAATAAAACTTACCATAAAAGAAGAAACGAAGTTTAAACTTTGAACAGGAAGGATGCTGAAGCTGAACTGCATATATTAGTTTAACAAACCCTGCAGTTTACCCAAAAAAAAAATATCTTCTGATTTTTCTACTGAAGTGTATTTTGTGCTGTCCCAAGTGGTTACATGTTGTACCCTTCCTTATAAAAGAAAGGAATCCAGGGAGAAACTAGTCATAATACACTATATTATGCATTATACACAGTGGTGGGATTCAGCAAGTTCACACCTATTCAGGAGAACCGGTTGTTAACTTTCTAAGCAGTTCAGAGAACCAGCTGGTGGAAGAAATCTCATTTTGTTTTTTCTCACTTTACAGGGCTAATCCTATAAGAAAGGCAGGAAGGAAAACATTCTGGTGTTGTTTCTAGCCTAATCTTTATTGCCCTGCTTACAGAAACTGCCTCTCAGGTTAACCTTTATTACATTGTAATAGCTAAGGTGAAGCGCCCATCGACCTGAGTGACATTGAGTTAGCCACGCCCACCCAGTCACATGACCCTTGAACCCCACCTACCTAGCTGGTCATTAGGGCAGAGAACCAGTTGTTAAATTATTTGAATCCCATCACTGATTATACCTTTTACTCTTCCTTCCCCCCCCCCTTCTGGTCAGCCCAACCCATGGAAGCCTCATTCAGAAGGAAGTAGGACTTTTCCCTTTGCTTGAAATTAAAACCCAAGCTCTGAAAAGGCCTCCTGCATTTCCTGTCTCCTGGATTTGCAATTTATCTCCAAAGTGATTTGTCTTCACACAAAAATCAAAGGCTTTAAATCCCACCTCAAGCAGTAAAACCAAACTACTAAAAGTTGGAGCCAGGTTTGGGTTTCTGCTATCTGGAGTCTCTGCGTTTATTACGATGAATAACCTTTATTTACTTTCATTAGACTATTAAATACCAGCCCAGTCATTCTTCCTCCAGAAACTCTGAATGGGGCCCATAAAACAAACCCAAAGCCTAATTGAGTTCATTTTAATTTCTCTCCAATCACAGCGAATTACTCCAGTGATAAATCAGGGCTAGCCTCACCCCCAACAGAAAGCCTAATTTGCAGCTAATTACAAAACTGATTTCTACAGAAAAATCAATACAAGAAGGAATTGGAAACGACTGGGCAATCGTGACCGGCCAGGGAGAGGGGGGGGGGGGCAGAAGAAAAGTAGCTCGTAAGGAACTAGCATGAGAAATAGGGGGGGGGGACCCACCACAAAGCAAAGAGAGAGAGAGAGAAGAAAATCAGTTTTAATTTAAGGTAATATTAATCAGAAGAACTTTTCCTGCTTTTTTTTTTAATGTCTCTCTGGTCCCTGTGTCTGGTTTGGAGGCGACCACAATAAAAAGGCAATTACCAAATGCCTCTTGGACAGGGGGATCCTTTCAGATGCAATGAATTTTCCCCCTCCCATCCTTCTGTTAGCCATGTGGCCTGCCCCCACCCCAATTTCATACCCCAATGCACAAGGGTTGGGGAGAAAAGAAGAGAGGGGTGGGTTGTTTTTTTTTAAAGGATCCCAAGAGTGGATTGGAAAATGCTTTCCACAATGCAAACATCACAGACAATCTTCCCTGTTCCGGCAAGAACTTAAACCCACTGTAGGATGTCGCCTTTCCTTCTGTGGGGAGAACGATTATGATTTTCACATTTTCTTCAACTTATAAGCCAGTCTTCGAATCCGATCTCCCATGTTTTATCTAAGGTGGCTGCCTGCTGGGAATAAAAGCAGTCACCCTAGATAAATGGGGATGAATCTGTTGAGAGAACTTGTATTCATCAGGAAGTTGGCAGCTCTGGCCAAACCTTGCTCTTCATTTCCTTTTATTTATCTCTTCTTTGCTTCCATCTGTGCAGGGACTGCAATTGCGCCTCTTCCCAACCTTTACTCCCCTCCATCTGCCTGCTCTTCCCTTTCTTCTAATCCATCAGTTAGAGAGCTTTCTTTTCGTTTCTCCCTAGGGTAATGAGTATTCCCTCCCAGCTCTGACCCCTGGTCTTGATGAAGTCAAGTCAAGTCTATCCACCTCTGCTAACCCAGACCTGGGGAACAACGTGTCAGGACCCCAGACATACCCTGTAGTGACTGGTAAGTGATGGGCCCACTGATGAGAGACTATTCTTTTGCTTTGTCATTATTCCCAGTTGCTTGATAGGTGTGTTACCCAAACACAAACGGAGGGAGGGAGGATAAAGGGAAAGAAAAGGAATAAAGGGAAGGGAGGGGAGGAAAGGAGGGAGAGAGGGAGGAAGGTGAAGGAAGGAAAGAAAAGGAGGGAAGGATAAAAGAAAAGAAAAGGAAGAAAGGGAAGGGAGGGGAGGAAAGGAGGGAGAGAGGGAGGAAGGAGAAGGAAGGAAAGGAAAGGAGGGAGGATAAAAGAAAAGGAAGAAAGGGAAGGGAGGAAAGGAGGGAGAGAGGGAGGAAGGAGAAGGAAGGAAAGGAAAGGAGGGAGGGAGGATAAAAGAAAAAGAAGAAAGGGAAGGGAGGGGAGGAAAGGAGGGAGAGAGGGAGGAAGGAGAAGGAAGGAAAGGAAAGGAGGGAGGGAGGATAAAAGAAAAGGAAGAAAGGGAAGGGAGGGGAGGAAAGGAGGAAAGGAGGGAGAAAGGAACGAAGGAAGGAAATGGAGGGAAGGAGGGAGGATAAAAGAAAAGAAAAGGAAGAAAGGGGAGGGGTGGAAAGGAGGAGGGAGGGAAGGAGGAAGGAAGGAAAGAAGGAAGAGTAGGGAGTGGGTAGGCAAGATTGGAATCAATACTTTCCAGTTTTGAACTGGCAGCATAGCCCTTGGTCTGTTCTGAACCCATAGAAAGAACCTCCTAAGAAATGTTGTTTTAAAGTACTTGAATATTTCAAATATGCCATAATGAACCTTAAATGAAACCAAACCTTAAATAAGATGTCAGCACAGAAACTTATTCAAGACATAATTTATTCCGAGCAAAGTCTTAATAAGCATCAAAATATGATAATCCATGGAGCTAAAAACAAAAAACAAAAAACCCCACTTCCGTGGGGAAAAGAGCCAGGAATTACAACTGAAAAAGTGACACGCTGTAGAGTGACTAGTTTTGTTTCATATGGTAGAGTATTCGGATCCTTGCCTAATTTGATCTGTATAAAATTACCCCATTTCCCCAAAAATAAGACCTCCCCAGATAATAAGCCCAATCAGACTTTTGAGTGCGTGCTCTAAAATAAGCCCTCCCCCCAAAAAGCCCTCCCCTAAAATATTTACCACTAATATGATTTTTTTAAAAAAAAGATAAATAGTATTTAGTGCAACCTAAATAATGCAAATAATTTTACTGTCGACCACCAAAATTTTCTCTGGACCACCAGTGGTCCGTAAACCACCGGTTGGTGACCACTGCACTAAAAGGTATGTAAGGAACAATATTTATGCAAACGTAGTATGATTCCCCCTCCCTCTTTTTTTCAAGTAGATAGCAAAAGTATTGGATTTTAGCTAGGAGTAACATATTCTCATAGTTTCTAAACGAATGCATGGTCATCTGTATTGGTAAGTGCAGTATCTTTTCAAACATCTGGGAGGTGTAGCTGGAAATTACTTTTTTTAAAGATATACTGTCTTTTATAATTCTTAGGTTAAATGACCTTTATTAAGATACTTAAAAGATATAAACTGCTTCTTGCTGATTTTTGTTGTTTTTAAACCACTTATGTTTTGACATGTGTGGGGTTTTCCATTGGGAAATTATTCTGCGTTATGTTATCTCTGAAGATATTAGTGTATTCATTGTGTAATCCCAGGTCTTGACTACATCATCATCCACCTCATTGACAAATATCCTAGATCAAGGGTGTCAAACACAAGGCCCGGGGGCCGGATGTGGCCCGAGGGCTGCTTAGATCTGGCCCATGGGCCGCTTAGGAAATATCAAAGGACCAGCCTGTGGTGTCTCTGCAAGCCAAAAACATGCTGCGGGGGGGGGGAGGACTGTGCATGGCCCGTTTTCAGCCTCCACAGCCTCCTGCAGCACGGGGTGGGGCGGGGGGGCGGTGGCTCACACAATGTAATGAGTGGTTATATGGTAAGATGAATGATCTACCTTTTGAATGGTATCACCAACCCTTGGGATTTACTGCATTCCCTAAAGAAATTCATTATTCTTCATTGCTCCAATGAGTTGTGAGAAGGCAGCCCGTGCACTCAAAACCGTCAAGAAAGGCTGAGTTAGAAGGACTAACTGGTGCCATAAGGAGGTTTTAAAAAAAGTAAAAACTGATTTTACTACAGTAAGGCCTTACGACTCTGCCCCCATGACGTTTTATTACTTCTCTTAAGGAAAGGAATCTGAGGGTGTTTTAGAGTTGAACAATATTTGAGAGTGAAATGTAGCAGTTAACTATCCCAAACACAAAATCCTCTTTGGAATTTTTAAAAGATTATCGTATTTTTTGGACTATAAGATGCACTTTTTTTTGTCTCCCAAAAGGGGGTAAAAATGTCTGTGCATCTTATAGACCAAATATTGCTGAAGTCCCACCCATCCACTGGCTGTTTTTTGGGCTCTGCAGGGCCCTTTTTCAGGCCTTTTTTTGGGGGGGGGCTTTTTCAGGCCTTTTTCAGCCCGTTTTTTTGGCTTTTTTTCAGTCTGTTTTTTTCCTGAAAAAGAATTGGGCTTAAAAATTCTCAAAAATGGGCCATAAAACGCCTCAAAAACGGGCAGAAAAAAATCTGGAAAATGGCAGAAATAGACCGCAAAAAAGGTCCAAAAATGGGGCACATGGAGGCATTTTATTGTTTTCCACTTCTAAATTTAGGCACGTCTTACAGTCAGGTGCATCTTATAGTCCGAAAAGTACGGTAGATAGAAAATCCAGGTAAGCATTCCCTTCACCTTCACCTAAAAATATGTTTAAACAGTTCTGTGCGTCCAAGGGAAATGAGTGTGTGCTACAACTCAAAAGTAATGGGAATCCCTGACTTACAACCATTCCAGTGGTGGGTTCCTACCAGTTGGACCAGTTTGGCTGGAACTGGCAGCAACCCAGGCCTGCCATTCCCCCAAACCAGTTTTCTGGGCGGTGCCATAGATGGCGCCATAGGCACTGCCATCATGCTTTTTGCTTCTGCGCATGTGCAGAACAATTTTAATTGTACTATGCATGCATGCACAGGGCGCACATGTGGAACACCCACAAGCAAATTGGCAGTAGTGACTGCCGGAACCCACCCCTGAACCATTCGTTTAATGTCTGTTCACAGTCACCATGGCTACACCCACTCCAGCCACGCCACACCAGTGCCCTCGACCCTTCGAGGTCAAACAAAACCCCTGATATGGCCCTCAATGCACTTGAGTTTGACACCACTTTCCTAGATCATGTCTACGGCAAACGTATTGCATCAAGATAAGAGGAAAAAGACTACTTTTAAATTGAGAAAGCGAAAGATTATTTTCAACTACATCTGTTGGAAGCTGGAAATAGGACAAAATAACATCATGAAGACATGTCATTTAACAATGGCTAGCAAGGCATAATTAAAGAAATGGAGAATGACCCCCAATTCTCTTTTCCTTCCATTGTTTGTCTTCCTCATGATGATTGACTTTCTTTCCCCCATATATATATATAATGTTTTCTGAGGTTCTTTCCCCCATATATATATATAATGTTTTCTGAGGTTTTCGCGGGTGTTAGTATGTAGGTCTCTAGTTGTTCGGGTTTTCTCCCGCGTAGAATTGGAGATGTCTTGGCGACGTTTCGACGAAGTCTCATTCGTCATCTTCAGGCTGCTTCAGACTACTTCAGGTTTGGTGTTTCCAGGAGTTACTACTGGAAACACCAAACCTGAAGTAGTCTGAAGCAGCCTGAAGAGGACGAATGAGACTTCGTCGAAACGTCGCCAAGACATCTCCAATTCTACGCGGGAGAAAACCCGAACAACTAGAGACCTACATCTATCTATCTATCTATCTATCTATCTATCTATCTATCTATCTATCTATCTATCTATCTATCTATCTATCTATCTATATACACATACATACATACATACATACATACATACATACATATATAAGGATGATATACTGTATAAAACTGACAGAAATAAAAATACAACAAATAAACAAGGAATTTTTGCCTTCATTCATATGGAATTTTAAAATGTTATAGAGGTCTCGGTTTTCCAGTATATCATTAATGATCAATAACGGAACTTGTTCTGTGGTTTTAAAAGATTAAAAATTGCTATTAAGCTCTAAGGCAGGGGTGTCAAACTCGGGTTGTCATGGCGTCGTCATGGCATCATCATGTGACATATTGGGACTTTCCCCCGTTCGCTAAACCGTGTGGGGGCGGGGCCAGCACACGACGCATCTGGACTGTGGGCCGTGAGTTTGACATCCCTGCTCTAAGGCAATCAGAAATATCAAGAAGCATAGTAAACACAGAATAAATCATCAAATAAGATTATATGCTAGAGTGAATTCAATCCGTGTTACTAAGAATCTGTCATACTTCTTTCGGTACCTGAAAAAATAAAATATGGAATCTATGCATAGAGAAACTCAGATTTGGGATATGGTACAAATCCATGTACTAAGTTGTAGTTTAGGTATAGTTTTTAGTTTCAACTCAGTTCTATGTCTGATTGCTCTGATGAGTATAAATCTCCTGAAGTATTATAATCCTCTGGATTCACCACATAGGAGCATCCCTCAAACGAAAATAGCTCATCTACCCCATTTTTTTAATATTTATCAGCCTAAAAATAATTCCTATATTGTTTATAGAAGATCATGTCTACTGTAAAAATCACCATCATGAAAAAAATAAAACTACCTTGATTTTTTTTATGAGTGTTACTCCCTGTAACATAGCTTGTAAATATATGCTATGTATATTTCAGCCAAGAACGTAAACATAGACATGATATTTCAGGCCACACTTGCAAACTCTTCTCCATTATTTTCACTTTTGTTTCTTAAGGCACTAGTAGCAAAAAGGCTTATATTTCACCATTTTCCCTTCTCAGGCTCACAGGCTAGTCAAGAACAAATTCTTAATTTATATGAAAATTTGTTAGGGATTATCTCACCAAACTATCCTAGCAAATTCCAGACAATATTCCCAGATCATTTTTTCAATACCATTGTTCTGACCTAGGCTTCCCCAAAAAGCACGAGGCAGAATCCTGGTCCTGACAAAACCCCTTTTATTAAACAAATGTGAATTCCTCTCATTTGTGTTCAGGAAAGGCCTGGCAAACAGTCTTTCAAAGGAATATTTATGACTACAGACCTTATCTATCTTGAAAAGCTGCCATGTAAATATTTTCCAAATGAGGTACTGTGCAAGAAAAGACTGGCACAGAGTCTCTGAGATTCACAGGCAGATCTTCACACTCTTGAAATGAATCTAACGACCGAACGAACGAATTGTTTCCTGCAAAAGCCCACTCCCCTTTCTCTCCTCTTTTATTCCTTATGGGAGGGGCCATTTACTGCCCATCTGTGGCTTTACTCCCAAGTCTACCCTGATTTCTGAGTTGTTCTTTTCTTCTGGCAGCTCTGTGCATGCACACATTGGGAACAGGCTCCAGCTGTTCCTCTGCTTCACTGCTGTCTAGCTCCATAGGCACCTGATCTTTGCCAGATGGCCTCAGCTCCGTCTCTGCCTCCAATGCAGAGCTCTCATCTGAGCCTTCCCCAGCCTCCAGGACTGGCCCATGTTCCTCCTCAACCTCCTCTGTCCAATTCTTATGCCAGTTCTGCTGGCCGCTGGTGGGCCACAACAACCATAAGCTTGGTCCCTAGAATCTGGCTGCCTTATTTTTTTTTCTGGCAGTCTGCTTAAGCTGCAAGAAGCACTCATATAGTCACCCAAAATGAATAAAGACAGGGCCACAGGCCATCACTTGCAAGTGCGCAGCTCAACTCCTTCAGGTGGTAGACTGTCACAAACTTGCAGTCGAGCTATGTGTGTGCACACTGGCCCACCACTCTTTTGAGTCAATCCGCACACATGCGCTTGCACGCTGGGCCACCACTTGCATGGCCCAATTCTCCTCTCCCCACCCCCAACTGGGGCCACCAAGCTGCAAAGGTTGGGGACCGATGTCATAGAGTATCATAGAATATCAGTATAAAACCTCTTATCATCAGCATACTGATAGTGATGCATTCTGAATTTTTTAATTCTTTATTTAATCTAGAATATGTATTTTTTTCATTATTTGTCATGAGTGCAGCTGTGGCTTTCAGGCACAGAATGTGAGGCAACTGGCAGTTGGAACAGAGTTCTTTTCAGGTGGGGAGGGGGAGTAGAATGTCTAACTCCTTAGCATCAGAGCATGTTAATATAAGGCAACTGGCAGTTGGAACAGAGTTCTTTTCAGGTGAGGAGGGGGAGTAGAATGTCTAACTCCTTAGCATCAGAGCATGTTAATATAAGGCAATTGGCAGTTGGAACAGAGTTCTTTTTAGGTGGGGAGGGGGAGTAGAACTTTTTACCATCAGAGCGTGTTAATTACTGTATAAGAAATACTAATAATATGTTGGTCATTTCAAAAAATCCTTTCTTAGTGAGCAGCTAGAAGCCAAGAGGAACATATGTGCTAAATTTCAAGTTTGTAGGCTTTACGGTTCTGGAGATTTCGTGATGAGTGAGTGGTATTTGGCTTTTATACATAGAGAATATTATATCTAGCTGTAAGCCTCAGGAAGTAGAAGTCACACCCATTCAGAAAAAAATGGGTGTGACAAAGTGTCTGCAAGCATTCCAGACATATCTATTCTTATTTCCACATCAGTTGGGCAGAGTCTGCAGTAATGAGCAAGACAAAGTCATGTGCTTTTACCTGGGATTCATTTGATCTTATAGAGCCCAAGGAAGTGGATAGGATGCTGTATCATAGGAATCCAGCCACCAGTGGGCTGGATTCATATCCCTCTTGCATCCTTTGGGCAGCCAGATAGGGAGGGTGTTGAGGTGCTGAGGTTGAGATAAGGGTTGCATGCCTTGAGGAGACAGTAGCAGAGGTGGGTTTATACCAGTTCAGACTGGTTCGGCTGAACTGGTAGTAACTTGGTGGCCTGGGTCGCTGGAACCGGCAGCGACCCAGACCTGCCACACCCCTGAACCGGTTCTCTCGGTGGGGCCATAGGTGGCGCCATCTTGGTTTTGCCTTCTGCACATGCACAGAGCCATTTTTGTTGTACTGCGCATACGCACAAAGCACACACCAAGTACATGTGCACGCAGCGTGTCTCTGAGTAAACTGGCAGTAGCGGCATCCAGAAACCCACCCCTGGACAGTAGTGTAACATCTCCTAAAAAGAAACCCTCCCTTGGTACAGCCAATTTTTCTACAACTTGCACCCATCTCCAATCTCTCTTTCTTGGTAATTCAGCTACAGGTCATCCAAGGTGAACTAGATTATCTGGATTCCTTCCAGTCAGAATTTAGTTAAGGTCGTGAGACAGAAGCAGCCTTAATTAGATAATGGCTGGACTATCTTTGCCCAGGACTCAATGTACCTCTCTTGCTAGTATTGTCTTTGTTATTATGGTATATTGCTGGACCATCTGTAGGAATTGGAAGTCAGGGTCACTTTATATGAGTTCTGTTGGACTTGTTCCAGTGCTTGACTCCATAATTGATCCAGTGCTTTCCCCTATGTATTTAACATCCATAAGAAGCCACTTGATGGAGGTCAAACATTATTTGCATTGAACTCTGCTGACAACATCCAGTTTTATCACTTTCCCAGGCAAAACTGCAAATGCTATAGAAAGATTGAACCAGAGATTCTTGGGCAGGGGTGAAATGCTACTGGTTCAGATTGGTTCTCCCGAACCAGTAGTAAAAAAAAAATGCTACCAGTTCAGGCAAACCGGTAGCTCCAACAATCAGCTGTGTGACAACCAGCTGTGCCTTGTGATTTATATTTGCTAGAAAGCAGGAAAATCCTGCTTCCTAGTGAATCTAAATTGCGCGGCATAGCTGTCCCCTCCCCCTGCTGTTCTACTTACCTTTGCAGACTCAGAAAAGGCATCTTAATCCTCCTTTATCAGCACTGCGCAGTAGTGCCGTGAACCGGTAGCAAAGCGAACCAATTGCAAGTGAATGAGTACTGAAGCAAACTGTTAGCAGGCTTCAGAGTGTTTCACCCCTGCTCTAGGGGCACAACAAGTTCACATTAAAATCTACCAAGATCAATGTTGATTGTGGTAGTTACTCAAAACAGAGTTGTTCTACAGGCAAAGGAATTGTCTCAAGACTTGGCAATCTTCTAAACTTCACAGTTCCTGCTTAAAAATCAGGTGGCAGACTCTTAGAAAGTCTTAGAAAGTAAGAAAGTAAGCCAGTTGTGACTTTACCTGGAGCAGATGCCATGGCAAAGGTAACCAGCAGTGTGCAGCAGCTGCCAAAAAAGCCATCACAGTTCTAGGCTGCATCAACAGAGGGATAGAATCAAGATCACGTGAAGTGTTAATATCACTTTATAATGCTTTGGTAAAGCCACACTTGGAATACTGCATTCAATTTTGTGCCATGATGTAGAAAAGATGTGGAGAATGTAGAAAGAGTGCAGAGAAGAGCAGCAAAGATGATTTTGGGACTAGAGGCTAAAACATATGAAGAATGGTTTGTCTAATTTAAGGAAAAGAAGGACTAGGGGAGACATGATAGCAGCGTTCCAATATCTCGGGTTGCCACAAAGAAGAGGGAGTCAAACTATTCTCCAAAGGACCTGAGGGCAGAACAAGAAGTGATGGGTGGAAACTAATCAAGGAGAGAAGCAACTTAGAACTAAGGAGAAATTTCCAGACGGTTGGAACAATTAATCAGTGGAACAGTTTGCCTCCAGAGGTTGTGAATGCTGCAACACTGAAAGTTTTTAAGAAGATAATGAATGGCCATCATTCATTATGGGGTGGTGTAGGGTTTCCTGCCTGGGCAAGGGGTTGGACTGGAAGGCCTCCAAAGTCCCTTCCAATTCTGTTTCTGTTTTATAATGTCTTGGTCACCATATCGCTGAGTTATTGCAACACACAATCTTGCAAGATGATTCCGAAGCTGCAATTGCTTCGGAATGCAATAACTGCTATCAGGGGAATCTTTACTATTGCAAGATAACAGCAACACTGAGATTTCTAATGGCACTAGTTACCCATACATTTCCAGGGCCAGTTCAAAGTGCTACAACATATTTTTGCGGAGCAGCACTAAGATACATTAGGTCTTGCCAAAATTGATTTTGCCTCTGGGCTCAAAAAAAAAAAGAGTCATCTCACTGGCTTATCTCTCAGGAAAAGCTTCACAAGGCAGCAGAGAGTAGGAGAGCATCACATAAAATGTATCCCCTTCTTTCTCACCTAGCCAAGATTTAAATTTATCTTCACATGCTTTGGATTGGGGCAGGGGTGAAATTCAGCAGGTTCTGACAGGTTCTGGAGAACCAGTAGCGGAAATTTTGAGTAGTTTGGAGAACCAGCAAATACCACCTCTGTCTGGCCCCAAACTGGGGTGGGAATGGAAATTTTGCAATATCCCTCCCCCAGGAGTGGGAAGGGAATGGAGATTTTGCAATATCCTTCCCCCAGGAGTGGGAAGGGAATGGAGATTTTGCAATATCCTTCCCCCAGAAGTGGGAAGGGAATGGAGATTTTGCAATATCCTTCCCCCAGAAGTGGGAAGGGAATGGAGATTTTGCAGTATCCTTTCCCTGCCATGCCCACCGAGCCACACCCACATAACCGGTAGTAAAAAAAAAATGAATTTCACCACTGATCAGAGGTCTCCAACCTTGGCAACTTTAAGACTTGTGGACTTCTGGCTGAGGAATTCTGGGAGTTGAAGTCCACAAGTTGCCAAGGTTGGAGACCCTTGCTTTGGATTGATAAATAAGAAAATGTTTTCAGAAGTCAGATTAATGTCTGAATGGTTCGATGCATGCATGGTGAAAGGATTTACTGGTGATATTTCATCATTGCCTGGGTAATGCCCACTTGAAGGCTCCTTTCCTGTCCCCATGAAGTTGCCCACTAAAGTGGTATCCATTGATCTACTTGCAGTTGCTCGCTTTCAAACTGGCTGGGTTGAAAGGAGCGGGAGCATGTGATGGGAGCTCACCGCACCCTGTGGCAGCAATTGATCTCAAAAGCGAGCATCCCAGTCGGCACCCAGCGTCCTTACCGCATGAGCCACTGCACACCTATGCTTGAATGCTGTGTAGGCATGATACATACATGCAGTTACACATTCTAATTCTCCTAACCAGTTCAGACTGGTTTGGGCGAACCGTCAGCTCCGACAATCAGCTGGGGAGCAAACCGGTTGGCTCCTATGATTGGATTGGCCCGGCCACCTGCCCCTGCCCTTCACTTATTTATATCCTCTCAGCTGATTTGCATGGCAAAGAGGATTGCTGTGCCTCAGCTGTGTTACTTCCCAGAAGTAACGTGGAAGGTAAGTTTTGTTAAAACTGCTGATACACATAGGTGTGCATGGAACGCACATGGTGCATGCAGAGCCCCCAGTCATTGAACTGGTTGTTAAAATGGCAAGATCCCACCAATGTCCTAACTTCATATTAGTCTCAGGAGTTATAGGGCCATGCCTATCCTGGAAAAGCTGCAGAATGATGAATAGCAGTGGTTGAAATACAGGTCAAAACCTCATGTGAATGAGTACTGGTTTCCCCTCGAAAACTGACATTGAAATTCTTCTCTTCTACATCCCACTTTACTGCCCTAGCTGATCCCTTTGGTCTCATAAGGTTCCCCCTCCCTTTAAGTTCATTTCAGGCTCAGTTTGAGGGTCCCAAGTGGCAGTTTAACGCTAACATCTCAATCAGAGTGTGACTCATTCAATCAGGCACAGAGCAACAACAACAGAAACAACAAAAAAGCAATCATTAAGATTCAAAGTTGCATGCCAGCAGGAAAGAGAGGAAATGCAGGCAGAGTGATGTCAAGAATGCTTACAGAGAGGTATGAGGAGAAGTGGGAAGGGAAAAGATAAGAGGATAATTGGTGGATTTCAATGGGAATCCAATATTGGTATTTGAGAAATACTACAAATACAAATATTCCACACCATGGCTTAAAACAAAGTGGCAGGTAATGTTCATTTAAAAAAAATAGCCTAAATTTGTTGTTTATATGTAAAAAAAATGTATTTGTTACAGGCCAGTATTGATTTTATGAACTTCCAATTTGCATAGTTTATTGAAGATAGTACAGGATTAATGAAGGAAATGCCTATACTTCATTCGAGGAAATGATTGTTGATGTGACTACATCAATGGACTACATCAGTGGTGGGTTTACTACCGGTTTGGGCATGCTCACTCGCGTGCACAACATTTCTGCGCATGCACAGAAGAGTTCAGGTGGGTGGGCGGAGCCTACTACCACCGTTACTACTGGTTTGCCCGATCCCGGCCGAATCAGCAGCAACCCAGCTCTGGACTACTTAGTCAAAGCATTTTAAAGAGGGAGCAAAGAAGAATTTTAAGCAGAATGGCCTAGTCCTTTTTAGTTCTATTTATGAAAAGTTTTCTGGATCTTTTTTCTTTTCAGGTTGGTCCTGATAAACCTGATTACTCATGGTGGGGGGGGGGGGTTCAAGTCCATTTCTTTAATATTTCTCATTGGCACGGTCATCTCTCCAAATGACAAAGGCGGTTTCTCTATCAAAACGAACCCAAATGAAGATTGAATTAATTTAGCTTCAGCCAAGGTGTTTGAATAGGGACACTGTGGCTCAGTGGCTAAGACGCTGAGCTTGTCGATTAGAAAGGTCGGCAGCTCGGCTGTTGGAATCCCTAGCATAATGGAGTGAGCTCCTGTTATTTGTCCCAGCTTCTGCCAACCTAGCAGCTTGAAAGCAGGTAAAAAAATGCAAGTAGAAAAATAGGAACCACCATTGGTGCGAAGGTAACAGTGTTCCGTGCGCCTTCGGCATTGAGTCATGCCAGCCACATGACCATGGAGACATCTTCGGATATCGCTGGCTCTTTGGCTTTGGAATGGAGATGAGCACTGCCCCCTAGAATCAGGAATGACTAGCATGTATGTGTGAGGGGAACCTTTACCTTTACCGAAGCTGTCTGAATTTTGACAGCAACCATTTGCTTCAATACCCTGTTGAGGAATAGAATATTTGCAAAAGGCCCATGATTATTCACCAGTTTTAGGACCAAGGAAGTCTTTGTTAAGAGAAGTCTTGATGACAGACTTTCAAAGAGGTTGATATTTCTGGCCAACAACTTTCTAATTAAGGAAGAATTAACCATCTCCTGGACCCAACTAGCCATCTTCTCCTTGCTAGAGAGGATGGAACTCCATAGGTTTGTCAGTCTTATTTAAGGACCTTCTTTGCATCCACTGTCTCAACAACTGGAACTCCCCAAAACAATTGGATACAACAGTGATCTGGGTGTAACTGTGATAATTATGTGATCAAAGCCAAATGGACATGGTATTGTCTTCAATGTATCATGCAAATTTATCACGATAGGCTGTTGAAGATATAATCTGATATCTTTCAAAATCCAGACCTAATTTAAAAGTCCCATTACTGTAAAAATACAATAGAGGAGAAAAAGGACTTCTGTATTTTTCGGACTATAAGACACACTTCCTACCCTGCTTCCTGAAAAAGTGGGTGGCCTCGAGCAATTTCAACCAAACTTGATACACAGATGACTTACCCACTGGAAACAAATACCAGGAGAGAGAATACTGGATGTTTTTGTGTCTGTGTCTGTGTCTGTGTGTTCCAGCATAACTCTGGAATGCCTGGGCCATTAAGGAGAGCGAATGCTGCGTCCTAGAGCAGCAATTGTTTGTGATGTCATGGGAGAGGAAAGGTAGAGCCTGGGTCATTATGGAGATCGAGTGCGGCATCCTAGAGCGGCAATTGTTTGTGATGTCAGTTCCTTCACAGCTTCCTCTGGAAAGCCAGCCATGAGGTTCGCCCTCCAGTGGACCAATGGGGAAGCGCCTGATGGATTTGGAGCAAAGTGCCAGGATTGTAGACAGGGCAGGAAAGAGGAGTGCATGGGAGGGGGAAGGGAGAGAGCAGGGATGATGGGCATGGGAGTGGAGGGAAGAAAGGCCCCTCTCAATGGCTCCCTATCAGACAAATGCTTCAATATCTATAAATACCCTGGCAATACCGGGTTACCAGCTAATAAATCTATAAAGCATGGTTAACAAATCATAATGGCTAGGTTATGTATGTACTTCATGTAACATATACAGGTAGTCTCCGACTTATAATAATTCGTTTAGTGACTGTTTGAAGTTACAACAGCTTAGAAAAAAGTGACTTGTGACATTTTTCACACTTACAACCGTTGCAGCATCCCCATGGCCATCTGATAAAAATTCAGATGCTTGGTGACTCATATTTATCATATTTGCAGTGTCTTGGGATTATGTATGAGCTTCTGAAAGCAGACTCACATAACAACTATGTTACTAACTTAACAACTGCAGTGATTCACTTAACAACTGTGGCAAGAAAGGTCACAAATGGCGTGACTACTGTTCCTGTCCTACTGTCCCATATACATTTATTTATTTTATTTATTTATTAATTAGACTTATATACCGCTTCATAGGGCTTTCAGCCCTCTCTAAGCGGTTTACAAATTTTTTAGCAAATTGAGTCAGCAACTTGCCCCCACAGTCTGGGTCCTCATTTCACCCATCTCGGAAGGATGGGTCAACCTTGAGCCAGTGAGATTTGAACCGCTAAACTGCAGATCACAGTCAGCTGAAGTGGCCTGCAGTACTGCACCCTAACCACTGCGCCACCTCGGCTCTGTACTCTGTACATGTACTCTTTTTATGGGTTTATGGCTATATTTGCTTATTTCTATCCATTTTTGTGCCATTTTCTATGTGTTTTCATACTTGTTTCCTTGCACTTGTTGACAAACAAACAAATAAACAAACAAACAAACAAAATAACTAACTTAGAAAGAATCTTCAGGGATGTTGCCATTTCTTGATGCTCCAACTATGAACTTATGAAATTGGCCAAGGTCAGTTGAATAAAGTTTATCCTACCAACTGAAATCTCTGGTTACTGATGGCTGTGCATAAACAACAGTCTTCTTAGAGGGAGTGGATCTGTCACAGAAGCAGTTTGCGTGGAAAACACCCAAACCTGAGGGTTGAGGACACTGCATCCTGCAGCGGGAATAGGGGAGCCTTCCACACAGAGGTTGTATTCAGTCGGTTTGGATCGGTTCACCCGAACTGGTTGTGGAAATCACAAGTGGGCCCACCCATTCGCTCGTCTGCCCTGGCTCTATGGTGTCCTATTTAGGCACGTTTTCAAGCTGTGCGCATCTGTGCAAGCCGTGCATGTGATCAAAGCATATGCACAGAAGGCTGAGTGTATGTGTGGATGTATGCACACTCACATTTGCGAACTGGTAAAGGAAGTAAGTGAATACCATCCCTGCTTCCATGGGTTTCACTGAATTAGGAGGGTGCCTGTCCAGCCCTGTATTCTTTTGAGATGAGCTCACAGTCTCATTTTTAGTCAGATAATTGACTAAAGGCAATTAAAGGCAAATAAAATGTGTCTCTTTAAGAACGAATAAAAGATATGTTTTGTTCCAAATGCTTTGGAGTATTGTATAAATTATCAATAAAACAGGAACAATTTCTTATGCTGAATAAGGTGGTATAAGAAAAAAGTAGATAGTAAACAAAGTTCACCATTCATTACAAAAGGGTGTCAAGACTATTCCAACTTAAAAAAAAAACTTTGACAAAAACACTGAATAATTGGAAACTATCACCAAATAAGATATTATGTACCCAATTATATTTCCATATAGCATTTGTAGTCTATTAAACTTTTGATTGCTCCAAATATATTTAAATTTATCACCTTTTATTAAATTTGCAAAAACAGACAATTCTTTTAGTATCTGAAGGAACTAAAATACATCATAGATTGAGAACTAAGAAGGAGAATGAGTAGTTTTTGGGTAGAGGTAACTAAGTAGGCTTCGAACCCTGAATTGACATATGTGTAGCCCTTTTAGTTAGCTCTCTTATCATACTCCTGTATTGCTTTTCTTTCTTTTTACTATGTAAGGAGGGCATTTCAGGGCTCATCACATTTTTAAGGTGGTGGGGAACAAATAGATAATGAGGATTATTTTGGCTAGGCGGGAACAGAGGTTGCTCCTGCTGAGAACGGAAGGTGGAGTTTGATGTGTATTGAGTGTTTATTGGAGAATGTGACTTTTGAGGATGTTTCTAACTTACAATATTATTGTAAGTAATATGGTGTAATTCCGGTTTGTGTCAGATCCGGAATTACAACAGACTTTGCCAGTTTGATGTCTACCTAAGTAAAAAGAAATCTGTTTTGGAAGATGGACTTTGCATGTTTCTTTTTTCTTTAGTTGTAAGCCTTTCTTGAAAATTTAAAACATTAAGATACAAATACCTTTAAAAATAATTTTGTATAAGTTACAGTCCTTTTTGACAGTACTAACATAACCATTTGTTATTCAAATACATTTTTATACATTCCTAATTATTCCTATATCTATACATACATGCTTCTAAGCTGTACGTTTCATATTCCTCTTATTTATCCATTGATACCAGTTTTCCCAAACCGTATAATATTCTGCATCTTCCTTGTCCCTTAACTCCAATGTGAGCTTATCCATCTCTGTGCAATCAATAATCTTTTGGATTATCAAACAGTCTGTCGGCATGGTATCACTTTTCCAACATTGTGCGAGCACTATTCTGGCTGCTGTAATTATGTGCAAAATTAAATATTGTATCTCTTTCATATACTTTCCCTTAATAATCCCCAGAAGGAACAATTCTGCTTTGAGCTCTATTTGGGTGTTTGTAAATTCCTGTAACCATTTTTGTATTTTAGCCCAATATTTTTTAGCTTTCGGGCATAACCACCATGCATGAAAGAAGGTACCCTGCGCCTGTTTACACTTCCAACAGTTTGGATTTAAGTTCGGATACAAGTTCGGATACATTTTTGCCAATCTCTAAATGCCACCGATAAAACATTTTGTATTGGTTTTCTTTGTACGTGACAGATTGTATTATTGTGTAATTTTTATTCCAAATTCTTTCCCAATCTTCCAGCTGAATATTATGGCCAATTTTTTTTAGCCCAATGCATGTTTCTTTTTTGAATGGGTTTCATCACTTGGAAACCTGACATTCAAAAAAGAAACATGAAAAGTTAAGAATGTGGCGAGCCCTACCCCCCCCCCCCCCCCAAAAAAAAACCCCTTACATAGTAAAGAGAGAGAAAAAGAATAAAGGAATATGATAGAGTGTAAAATAAAGTGAAATTTGTTTTGGAAGATGGACTTTGCATGTTTGTTTCTTGAATGGATGTCATCACTTGGAAGCCCTGCTTCAGACTCATCATCTCGAGCAACCACATTGAAATAAGTTCTCCCTCCTTTTTTCTTCCTAGGTCGTGACATGGCGAGCACAACTTTGCCTGGCTACCCACCACATGTTCCACCAACCGGACAAGGCAGTTACCCAACCTCAACTCTTGCAGGAATGGTGCCTGGTAAGGTTCCTTGCATCCCATTTCAGTTCAGTTCATTACATGGACACTACTAACTTCTGACATCACCCAGATATCATGGAGGCCATAGCAGCACAACTATAGTTGAATAACGTAGGGGGTCACCAAAGGTTAGTGGAGTAATGCTTAATAGCTCCACAAGAAGCAAAGTCTTGGTCCCGGCAAAACCCCTTTTATTTACCTGACTATGAATGCCTTTCATTGACAGTCCACAAGGCTTAGCAAACAGTCTTTCAGAGGGCTGTTTATCAAATACGAACCTTATCTTGTTTGGCGAGCTGCCAAATAACTAGTTTCCAAATACAGGGCAAAGCAAAACTTGGCACAGAGTCTCTTATAGTTACAAACAGAACTTTCCGCTTCTGACACGACCAAATGAATATATTTTTTCCTGAAAAAGCTCAATCCCAGTTCGCTCCTCTTTTGTTTCCTATGGGAGGGGCCAATCACGTCCAAGGTCTGGCTTTACTCTTGAGTCGACCCTGCTTTCTTAATTGTTCTTGTCTTCTGGCAGCTCTGTGCATGCACACACTGGGAACAGGCTCCAGCTGTTCCTCTGCCTCACTGCTGCCTAGCTCCTTCTCTGCCTCTGACACAGAGCCCTTGTCTGAGCTTTCCTCAGCCCCCAGGACTGGCCCATATTCCTCCCCAACTTCCTCACTGTCCGACTCTGCTGCCAGCTCTGCAGGCCACAACAGGGTGCTCCATTGCTGGAGGTTTTTAAAACAGACTTGACAGACATTTTATTGGGTTGGTATAAGAAAGGAGTCCTGGACCCCTGGGCCACAGACCAGCACCAGTCCATGACCCACCTGGAACTGTGTCAGCAAGCAAATGAAGCCTCATCAACACACATACAGGATTCAGAAAGTGCGTGGAACCAGCCCCCGCCCCCAGGGCTGGATTTAGATGAAAAGAGGCCCTAGGCTATTCCACTTATGAGGCCCTTTCACCTCCCATTTTTAAGTTTGTAAATTACATGAGAGACAATAAAATACATCATTACTGTGATATATATCAATATATATCAATATATATAGCTGGCCTCCTGACGGAGGGCAGCTCTGCTCTGCGGCAAAGGCAGCGAGGCCAGCCACCTCCCCTGCTGCGCTCAGCTGCCCAGCTCGGCCCCCTCGCCCTCACCTACCTGGCCGCTGGTGGGCTCCGCATCGACGGGGCGGCTACTGGGAGCGGCCGCGCCTCTCGCCCCACCGCCGGTGCCGGGAATGTGGGCGGGCTCCCCAACTGCCGCGGCGCTGGAACAATCTTAACCAATAGATTTTTTATGTTTGTTTATTAGTCATATGCGTAGAATTTCTCCTTATTTTTGGTTCAGTGTTTTAGTGTTCACTGTTTTTAGAATAATGTAATTTTAATTTTGCTAACAATTTGAATGTAGGCCCCTCTTGATCTTGAGGCCCTAGGCTGAAGCCTAGTTAGCCTATAGGAAGTTTGGAGAAAAAGTGCACTACACAGAACCAGTCCCTGGTGCCCCAAAAGTGGGGGCACGGATATAAGATCTCCTTGAGCAGGATGGTTAAACTAGAAGACTAAATTCCTTCCAGATCTATGATTCAGTGTGGGATTCAAAAAAATTTACTACCGGTTCTGTGGGCATGTCTTGGTAGGCGTGGCAGGGGAAGGATACTGCAAAATCCCCATTCCCTCCCCACCCTCCTAACCTGCTTTTCAGCTCCGTTCTCCTGTTCAGGACAACAAAAGAAGATCAGCTGGAATTTTGAAATATGTATACCACTAAAAAGAGGATGTCTGTAAAATTATAAATATGAAAGATGTTTATTGGAATGTAATTATCAATACTAGCAAATATTAAATGAAATGGGCTCAGATGCTGAAATACACCATGTAAATTAATTGGAGAGAGTGGAAAGGAAAGGTAGAGGTAAGGAGAAAGAGAGGAGACAGGAGAGAGGGAAGAGGAGAAGTAGGAGTGGAAAGAGGAGTGGAAAGAGGAGAAATAGAGAGGAAGGGGAAGTAGAGAAGAGAGGGATGGCAGAGGAAAAAAAGGAAATAGGGAGGAGGAGAGAGGGAGAGGACATAGCATGATGGTGAAATAGGGCATAATATAGTGTATTGAAAGCAGAAGAGCAAATGACAGCAGTTCTGGATTGAGGGAATGATATAATAATTGACAATACATTTTTTTTTGTTTAGATGTAATGGGATACTAGTGGTTATATAAAATAAAATAAAAAACTTTTTCAAAAAAAGTAGATCAGCTGGGAGACAGCAGGGCCAGCCTATTTGCCAGTTCTCCAAACTACTCATAATTTCGAATCCTAATTCTCCAGAATCTGTCAAGACTGGCTGAATACCATCTCTACTATGATTCTCTCTTGGCTTATAGATAGCATATTTTTCAGAGTATAAGATGCACTGGAATATAAAACGCAACAAGATTTTGAAGAGATAAATTTAAAAAAAGTTTTTGCACTCTGCAGGCCTCTCAAACCCTCTGAATGCCTCATTTTTTTTTTTTGTGAAAAACAGGGCATGCAGAGAGTTTCAGAGGCCTGCAAAGTGTTCAGAGGGGAGCAAAAACGAGCAAAAAATGGGCCATTTTCCACAAAAATGGGCCCATTTTTTGCCCCAAAAGGGCATGCATAGCCTTCAGGAGGCTTGTAGAGTGCTCCTGGGGCTGGAGGGGCAAAAACAAGCGAAAAACTTCCCATTTTTCGCTCATTTTTGCCCTTCCCCACCCCCCAGGAACGTTTTGCAGGCCTCCCAAACCCTCTGCAGTCCATTTTTGTGAAGGGGATGGAGTTTTGTGAGGCCAAAAATGCTGTATTCAGTGTATAAGATGCACCCAGATTTTCACCCTCTTTTTGGGCGGGGGAAAGGTACGTCTTAAACTCTGAAAAATATGGTTCTGGAATTCTTGTATAAAACCTGTTTTTGCATTATTGCTAATGAGATTAGTGACTCAGTGAGCAGGCCTGCAATGTTCAGTTATCCTAGGGAAACTGGCCTTTCCTCATTTCTTCCTCTGGGGCATTATTTTTTCTGGAGCATTTTGAGCTTCAACTGAAAAGCTCTTAGGACTGCTGTGAACCGGTCACAGCTCTAGCCTTCTCCAAAGAGAGCAGTTAAACAGAATCTAGCATTGATGAGAAAATTACATGTTTCATTAGTGATCACAAAACGAGATAACTGGTTCCTCTCGGTCCGCAATTGAGCTCAAAAGCTCATTATCCTGCAGCTCGTTTCCTTTAACTCCTTGTCAATAAACATTGTGCACATATGGTGCTTCTGCCTTCTCTTGACTGGTCTGAGAGAGAGAGAGAGAGGAAGAGTGAGTGAGAAGTTCTTTACTTAACCTGCACTTCAGAATAAATGTAGAAACAAATTGAGTGACAATATAGAAAAATAAAGGAAACATTTAAGCCCCCTTTTACATAAACCAGCTTTGTAAAGAATCTTCCACCTGACCTTTATTGGGAAAAAGCCTGTTGCTTTCTTATTGGAAGTTCTACTTACATTCAACCACCTTGAAATGAGAAAGCTTTTGCAACTGCCCACTTTGCTGGCTGCAATTTGTCCCTAGATGTGCTGTGGTCTTTATTAGCAATCTTTCTTAGAGGATTCTTAACACAAATCCCAAAGGGAATTGCACCTGAAAACTCTTTATTACATTAATTTGTTGGAAGAAATGTCCATCTAGGTTCAGTTCCAAGTGGTAAGAAAGACATTGGAAACATGGAGACTGCTTGGAAAAATGGTTTAATGGTGGACAGGGCAGGGGTGGGTTCCGGCAGTCACTACTGCTGGTTCGCTTGTGGGCGTGCCATGTACGCATGAGCAGTACAATACAGATTGTTCTGAGCATATGCAGAAGCATAAAACAAGATGGTGCCCACAGCAATGCCCGGAGAACTGGTTTGGAGGTTCTCCAGGCATCGCTGTAGGCTGCCAAACCCCTACCAGTTCGGCCAAACCGGCCCGAACCAGTAGGAACGTACCACTGGGACAGAACCACATGGTTTGAAAAGAGCACATGGGTGAGAGAGGGAGAGAGATTTATACACTCTGTTGGGCTTTGAACTTCCTGTTCCTGTGGCAAGAAATCTATCCTGATTTGTTGTCAGACTCACATGGAGCAACGCAGTGGTGGGATTCAAATAATATAACAACTGGTTCTCTGCCCTAATGACCAGCTGGGTAGACGGGGCTTGGTGGTCATGTGACTAGGTGGGTGTGGCCAACTCAACATCACTCGCGTCAATGGGCGCTTCACCTTAGCTGTTACAATGTAATAAGGGTTAAGGGAGAGGCAGTTTCTGTAAGCAGGGCAATAAAGGTTAGGCTAAAAACAACACCAGAATGTTTCCTTCCTGCCTTCCTTATAGGATTAGGCCTGTAAAGTAAAAAAAACAAAAGGAGATTTCTTCCAACAACCGGTTCTTCGAACTGCTTAGAAAATTAACAACAGTTCTCCCGAATAGGTGCGAACTGGCTGAATCCCACCACTGGGGCCAGGTAGGGGTAACTTCGTAGGTTGTCTTGAGTCCCAGGCTTGGTTGAAACTTGCTGGATGATATAATCATCTCAGGTGTCATGTAGTGAGATGGATAGAGGGCTAATCCTATTATGTCCTGAGAGTGAAGTTCTTTTGTGTTGTGTATAAGCTGGGCCAGCCTTTCTGGGGCTATTAACAAAGGTGGGGGCTATTTTCCAAGGACATTTCTCTTTTTCTCATCCGGGGAGGTGTAATATTCTGCCTTTTTAAAATATTTCTTAGAATATGTCATTCTTCTAGGAGAGGGCTGGGTGCTAACTTTCTACAATGTATTAGACTAGACTTCATTTTTCCCAGTTTCCCGTTTTGTCTTCTTTGCCAATCGACTCTTAAGACTTTCCTGTTTGCTGCAATGTTTTCTTGGGACTTGTAGAATTGCATTACAAGATACCCAGCAGATTGTAGCCAGTAAAATGACTTTCTTCTACTCTTGTCAAGCACTAATGCAATTTTGTTCTCTTTCCTCTCTGTCTGAATTATAGTATGAATGACACCCTTCTGTGCTTTATTTTTCCAGGGAGTGAATTCTCAGGCAATCCTTACAGCCACCCTCAGTACACAACCTACAATGAGGCTTGGAGGTTCAGCAATCCTGCATTACTAAGTGAGTATTCCCTAAGGTTCTCTCTGCCCTTTGCCATCCCTTTCTGTTGACCTACTTGTTTCTTTGCTTTCTTATTCCTACTTATTTCTATCTTACTGGGGATTCTAAAACTTTTACCACCATCCCAAAAAACTGAAAATGAACTAACTTTGGGCTTAACTCCTGTCACTGAATCCAGTATGCCCCGTTTCATCAAGATGTTTTATCTAAACAAAGTGTTTACATTTATATTTTGCCCATATTTTTTTGGGGGGGGGATGGTGAGAAGATAGTTGCTGTTTGTTCTGATCTAGGCTTCCCCAAAAAGCACGAGGCAGATTCCTGATCCCAACAAAACACCTTTTATTAAACGAATGTGAATTACTCTCATTCACATTCAGCAAAGGCCTGGTAAGCAGTCTTTCAAAGATGAAGTTATGACCACAGACTTTATCTATCTTGGAAAGCTGCCATGTAAATATTTTCCAAACGGAGTGCTGTGCAAGGAAAGACTTGGCACAGAGTCTCTGAGATTCATGGACAGATCTTCACACTCCTGAAATGAACTAACAAACAAACAAAGAAATTGTTTCTTGCAAAAGCCCACTCCTTTTCACTCCTCTTTTATTTCCTATGGGAGGGGCCATTCACTGTCCACCTGTGGCTTTAATCCCAAGTCGACCCTAAATTCCGAGTTGTTCTTTTCTTCTGGCAAGACTGCTGTCTAGCTCTGAAGGCAGTTGAGAACTCCCAGATGGCCTTGGACCCACCTCTAGCTCTGATGCAGAGGCTTGTCCGAGTCTTCCCTAGCCTCCAGGACTGGCCCATGTTCCTCCCCAACCTCCCCACTGTCCAACTCTGCTGCCAGCTCCACTGGTCGTTGGCGGGCCACAACACTGTTTCCTCTAATTTTGAATTAGAACAGGTCATGCTGGAGCTGTCCTCTCCACTTCAGACAAGAGTCTATTCTGAATTCTTCTGAATTTGAGTTTCACACCAAGTTGGATAATATCCCTATAAAGTAATGGATATGGAGGGAAAATAATCCTATTTTCACGTGCATTGATTAAATCTTAGCTGATGTGAAATAAAACTGCTAACATTGTAATACCTTTATATAAAACCATTGAGCATTTGCAATATTTTTCTTTCTAAAAATTACTAAAAAGCTGGAGGGGGGAAACCCACGTAGAGTAAACCATAAACAAAATGTCAAGGAAGCTAGAACAATAGTGTCCTGTAAATGGAAAAATGGCAACATTTGGCTGATTTGTTTAAATACATACCAAAACAAAAAACAGATACAGTTTTATAGATACATACCATATAGATACAGTTCACTATTTCTAACCTCAAAGTGGCCATCCTAAAGAAATATTTCATCCCAAAGCAATGAGATTCAACTTTATTTCTCCTTGACAGCAATAGCACTTAGACTTATATATGGCTTCACAGTGCTTTACAGCCCTCTCTAAGTGGTTTACAGAGTCAACCTATTTCCCCCCAACAATCTGGGTCCTCATTTTACTCACCTTGGAAGGATAGAAGGCTGAGTCAACTGTGAGATTCGAACTGCCAAATTGCAGGCAGCCGACAGTCAGCAGAAGTAGCCTGCAGTACTGCACTCTAACCACTGCACCACCTCGACTCTGATTAAACAGAGATCAGGATATCTCAAATCACACTGCATGTAATAACTAGTTCATCAACGCAAAAATGTCACATCTAACTACTGTTTTGCTTATAGTCCATCCTAACCATCCCATCGACTTTTTTACCATCCCCCCCCAATACACCCTTCATTCATTTTTTAAGATGTCACAAAACCCATTCTTGTTTTTGCTGCAAGAATCTACAAAGCTACCCTTCTGGGATATATTAGCAAATAGTTTATTTCCCAATTCGCCCATCTTTAAAACATTAATGTTAATGAGCTCCTTCACAGTGAAGAGGAGGTTGAGCTTGATAGTTTAAATGACCACTTCCAACTTAATGAATTAACGTAATGAATTAAGGATTACATATTTCTGAGTGGGAGCTGCCCAGATTTAAGCTTTGTATATGTTTTGAATAGATAAATATTTCTTAAAATTGATAATATGGAATTTTTATCAATCATATTTCTGTAGTAATTGCTAATGTATGACCATTGTGTGCACACCCAAGAGTATAAATCACAAAGCATACTGTGTTTCTCCGAAAATAAGACAGGGTCTTATTTTCTTTTGACCCCTGAAATAAGTGCTTGGCCTTATTTTTGGGGAGGGAGGTCTTATTATTTTTGAGGTGCTGGAAGCCCCTTAACCGCAACCCGCATCCCATGGATCAGCTGATCCAGAGAGGGCCAGAAGTTCTGTCTCTGTTTCTGGCATACTCTTGCCAGCCCTAGCATCACTGGGCTTACCATACTTTTTGTGGCCATCACTAAGAGAAAGGGCACAGTAGCTAGTGCTTGTGGGAGCAGCCTCCACCAGGCCATTCCTCATGGATGGCAAGTGCATGTGGGGCCCTCCCCCCCCAGAAATGGCAGTGACCAGCTGTGCATGCGTTTAAATATTTTAGGAGAGGGATTATTTTGGGGGCAGGGCTTATTTTAGCACATGCACTCAAAAGCGCAATTGGGCTTATTATGCAAGGAGGTATTATTTTGGGGGAAACAGAGTAGATCTCTTGAAAATTATTGGGAATGTGTACACCTACTAATAAAATATGTGTCATATGGTCTGCATTTAGTAATAATCTTGCTATTACATATGTGTAATCTTGTGAATTGTGTGCCTTAGTTTATTTCAAAACTTAAAACTTCATAAAATCCAGTTCTTAGGATCAGCTACCAAAGTTCTTTGAATAATTTTTGACTCTTACACATTTATTCTTACACATCTTACACTTTATTCATAGATACCTTCAGTCCAATCAACAATTTTATTGCCTCTTTTTAAACTTGGTTTTCAGATCTGTTCTAAGCCTGACTTTGCTAAATATTTAACACACAGAGAGAGTCAGTTCTCCACAGATCTGGTAGTTTTGTTTTATATTTAAAAAGTACTTTACTACTCCATGTACTTCCTCAGAATGGAAAGTATTCCAAATAATGAAGATGCTTATATTTCTTGCATAGTTTTGCTAAGGTGGGCATTTCTGCTATTGGAATTAGAAATATTATAAAGTATTGTTAGATTCCCTCCTTCTTTTGCAAGCTTCTACATTTCTCCATGAGGACTGAGTATCATCCAGAATGGTTTTGGAGATTACCATGGAAATGAGAAGAATCAACAAAAATGTTCTATTTTTTATATTTACTCACTTTTTAAGACCACCCACATTAATGACTTTTGCAGAGGGCTGACAAAGTAAAAAGAAATTTCCAGTATTAAAACAAAAACCAGCCAAGCTGTCAAGAATAAATTAGATAGCAATAGCAATAGCAGTAGACTTATATACCGCTTCATAGGCCTTTCAGGCCTCTCTAAGCGGTTTACAGAGAGTCAGCATATTGCCCCCAACAATCTGGGTCCTCATTTTACCCACCTCGGAAGGATGGAAGGCTGAGTCAACCCTGAGCCGGTGAGATTTGAACCGCTGACCTGCTGATCTAGCAGTAGCCTGCAGTGCTGCATTTAACCACTGCGCTACCTTGGCTCTAATGATGTATTCAATTGTTGCAGGTAGTCAATAGGACCACAGATGAATCTAAGTAGAGCTGCCAAGTTCTTGTTTTCCTCTTCTTCTGCGTGGAATGCCTTGAATATAGCTGCGGTAGTGCAGTGGTTAGAGTACAGTACTGCAGGCTACTTCTGCTGACTGCCAGCTGCCTGTAATTTGGCAGTTTGAATCTCACCAGGCTCAAAGTTGACTCAGCCTTCCATCCTTCTGAGGTCGGTAAAATGAGGAGCCAAATTGTTGGGGGCAATAGGCTGACTCTGTAAACTGCTTAGAGAGGGCTGTAAAAACTTTGTGAAGCGGTATAGAAGTCCTAAGTGCTATGGCTATTGGTAATAGGTCTCTGATAACAAGTACTAGATACTCCAAGTAACTTAGCTTTCCATGAATGATATAGTACACATATACTGTGTATATTGTTTCCTTATCTTACATCAGGCCAGTGATGGCGAAACTTTTTTGCCTTGGGTGCCAAAAGCACACACTCCCGTGTGCTCACCCCCATAATTTAATGCTCCCTGCACCATGGCCACTGCGCATGCATGTGTGACTCCCCCAGCTGCCCCGCACAAGTGCGCGTCATTCTCCTGGAGCCTGTGGCGGGCGAAAAAAGCCTCCCCCCCTGGAGACTCTCCAGAGGCCTGAAATGGCCCATTTTCCGAATTCTGATGGGCCCGGTTTGTCTGTTTTTTGCCCTCCCCAAGCTCCAAAGGCTTTCTAGGAGCCTGGTGAGGGCATAAAATGGGCCATCATGCAAACTGGAAGTTTGTTCCCGAACTTCCAATTTGCATGTTGGATGGTTTTTTGCCCTCCGGAGGCTTTAGGGAAGCCTCCGGAGGGTGAAAATCAGCTGAAAATCAAGACCAAAAATCAGCTGGCCAGCGCATGCATAGATGCTGGAGCTGACAGGGTAACGCCTCACATGCCCTCAGAAATGGCTCTGCGTGCCACTTGTGGCATGCATGCCATAGGTTCGCCATCATGGATCTAGGCCATAAAGAAATCCTTATTTCCAGATTTCTATTTCCAGTTCCTTTTAATATGCTTTCTTTCTTTTCTTCCTTTCTTTTTTTTCTTATTTTATTTTACTGTATGTCCTTTCAATCAGTCCATTCTTCTCCTGTGTTAACTTTCAGGTTCCCCTTATTATTATAGTGCCACATCCCGGGGCTCCGCACCTCCCACTGCTGCCGCTGCCTATGACCGCCACTAACTACCATGGAAACCACATGAAACTGCAGGGTGACAGCCTAGGCCTCCATATCGTCCCTGTCTGATGGACATTCTGCGCCACCTGGAAGAAAACGGCATCCCTCCCCTCCACCTTCTATCCCTCAGTATTTTTTCAGATGGCAGAATTTACTGACATCCCAAGACAGAAAATGTCATATATCCCTTGCAAACTAGCCAAGCTACTCCACTGGGTAATGGCAAAACCAAGTTTGTGGCCAGTGGTTCTGCTGTCTTCTGTTGCTAATGCCACTGCAATATTTCAGACTCCATCTTGGTGAATTCTTCAATTTCTTCCACATGAGTCTTCTCTAACTGTAAGAAGAATGGAGAGTGACTATGGGCAGTCAGTAGCAGAGGAGAAGGTTACTTAGAATTCATTGTCCCCCCCTCCCCTTAAAAATGATCGTCTATGAAAAAAGAACTTGGAATGATCAACAGTCAAATTTCCAGAAGCATGAGAAAAACACACGGCTCAGCCTAACGAAGGGGGAAAAGACGGTGCGTCATCTGCTGTATTTCACAAACATTTCCTTGTGTGGTACCTTCCCTCTCATTCCTATCTAGGTTGGTTGAAGTAATTAGGTCTTGCTTTCTTCTCATTTGAAGATTGACCATTTCCATCCTATTTGTCAAAACCTTTACAAAGCGGAAGGTGAACAAGCAATCACCCCCATAAATCATGTAGAGTCAAGTCCGAATGAAGGATGGCGAGATGTCAACCAACCATCGAAATGAAGAACTATACAAGTGGATATATAACTATAACTGCTTTTAATGCTTTGTCCTGAAAAGTCTATTCAATGGAGGAGGAAAATAAATAATACCCCAGTTTTCTGAGAAAGTAAAGTCATGATAGAGTAAGCTGAAATACCACCCCAATTTCAATGATAGTCACATTTTCCTGGGTTTCATTCTTTTCCTTTTATGCACGTAGGAATATCCATGTATGGCAGAGAGGCGAGCGAGTACATTTTGTGTGCAGCCATTCTGTACAATATACAAATTTGGCAAAAATTCAGAAAAAAAATGAAAATCCATTCTTGATGTGAAATGTGCATTTGATTAGTTGCCAGCCAAAATATATTGCTTTTTGCTGGGCAATTTAATAGTTTGGGCAACTGACAACGAATCCAAATAATTTCATTTAGAACACAGATGATTATTTTGGTTCTCTACCTTTCAGTTTCTGCCATTCCTAGAGAAAACATCAGGATGGAATTAAAGAATGACAAATGATATATTGCAAAAGAAATATTGAAATAGAGAAAAAAAATTAGATTTCACTTCTAGAATGTTATGCCTTCTCTTCTTATTGAGAGTAACAAAAGAAAGGACAAATTGTTGACAAATTGGTTGCCACTTGATTTGAGAATGGGCAGATAAGCAATTGTGCCATTGCCAATTCATGCTAAATCTAGAATTTCAAACTCATTTTCAAATTGCCATCTAATGCCACAGACAATATATTGTTAAAAAAAAAAAATCACACACAAAGCCTATCACCCACCTCAGGGGTGTCAAACTCAGTTTCATTGAGGGCCACATCAAGGTTGTGTTTGACTTTGGGGGGGGTAGAGTGGGTATGGCCAGGATGGGCATGGCCAGCTTGATTTCATACGTGTCAGGGGCACTTGTGGTGGCCCAAGCACTCTGCCATGGGCTCCCGAGCTCCGTTTTTGGCTGTGATGGCCTCCTGCAACCTTCTGCCAGTAAAAGCAGAGCTCGGGAGGGCCTCATGCAGCCCTCCCAACCTCCATTTTCACTGGCAGCGGTACCATGGGCCGGTCCTTTGCTGTTTCCATGGCAGCCCCAAGGGCCAGATCTAAGCACCCCATGGGCCAGATCTGGCCCTCGGGCCTTGGGTTTGACAACCCTTACCTATCTCGATCAATCTTATTACCTATCTTGTTTTGGGGTTGTTGTTTTTTTTTGCTATGCCATAATTCTCTCTCTCGCCAATTGCTCAAGCCAGCTATTCTGTGTGAAATAATTTGAAGAACCCCCCCCCCCCCACATTGACCATATGTTTTCTGTTTCCTTGTGGTTGCCCAAATCTGTTGGGGGCTTTGCTTGGGCCCATTGCATCTCAAATGCTAATATCATGGCCTTTCCTTCGGCTCTGCTTTCTTGCCTTCCTTCCCTTTTATTGAAATAAAAAGTTCTAAGATACATAATAAAAGAAATTTTAAAACTCGGATTTGTGAAAACTTGAATACGTCGAGTAGGGTCTTGTCCTCAGAGAATAGAGAAGAACAACCTACTCCCCTTTTACCAGAGTGAGAATCGTGGAGAAATTCATTCCCATCCACAAAAGTGATAGCATAGGATGCCTCCTCTAGCAAAAGGTTTCATATCCAGAGCTGCTCTTATGTGTTCTAATTCCCATGTAATTCTCGCTTAAGCGAATGGCATGCAAACAAAGTGGACCTTTTCATCGTAACTATCTTACCTCTTCTTGCCATAACAATATCCCATTATTAAAATACCCTTCATGCAAATTTCCTGTCATAATGTAAGAATGCTGTAAATCATCTAAAAACGTGGAACATTATGCATGATCATGGTGGATTTTGGACTTATTAAAATCTAGCATTTCCTTCAGCGAGTTAGTGAAGTCTCTCAATATAATCCAGTCTAGGATGTCCTAATCTATACAGGGAAGTGGGAAGAAGAGGTCATCTTTGACAAGGTCTGTCTTCCCTGCACTCTTGAGCACTATCTCCCACGATATTGAAAATTATTTTTCCCTCCTAAGCAAAGAGAGAGAAGAATTGTTACTTCCCTTTTCCACAAGTAGAGATTTTCTGTCAGATCTGGAGAAGAAAGGAGATATAATTTACCTAAATGACTGTAGGGAGCACAAGATGCTCATGTGTACCATATTATTCGGAGTATAAGATGCACCTTCCCCCCCCCCAAAAAGAGGATGAAAATTTGGATGCATCTTACACACCAAATGTAGCCCCACCAACCCCCACCAGAGGCCAAAAATGTGAGGCATGTAGGCAGTGATGGTCTGTGGCAATACCTGCAGCCTGGAACAGCTGATTGGGGGTATTCCAGCAGTCTGATCTACCCACCAATCAGCTGTGCTGAATCAGGCTGCAATAAGTGCTGAAGCTGACATGGCTGGTCAGAGTTTTCAGCAGCAATCACATTCAGAAAGCACAGTAACTGATTCAGCAGGATTCAAAATAATAATAATATATAATACATTACCAAAAGCAGGTTTTCCAAGGTAGCAGTAAATACAAGCAAAACACAAGCAAGCAGTTTCGCTTTTAGTTCTCGGCTAAGCCAGGCTCCTTCCTGTCTCCTTCTTGCTCACACAGTAAATTTCAGAGTCCAAATAGCCCTCATTGGCTGACTTAGTTGCTATGCTGATTCATTGGCTGACCATGTTACCATGTGTCAGCTGAATACTATGGATGCTGGTAGGCAGAGGCAGAATTTTTTTCTTCTTATTTTCCTCCCCAAAAACTAAAGTGCGTCTTATACTCTGGAGCATCTTATACTCTGAAAAATATGATATCTTGTGTATATCTAATGTTTAACCCTCTGAAGGGAAGCAAGGGCTTCTCATGAGGAGCTTTTGAGGCAAGAGAGGGGAGAAAGTGTTCATAGAGAACTAAATATACTTGCCGCCTCCCATTTGGTACATCTTGACTTCACCTGGAGGCACTTGATACACTTTCAGGCAAACTTAAACAGGAGGCTTTGCAAATCAACTAATTTGTCACTATTGGGTTATAAGAAATGGTTGTATTTTGCTTTATAGAGCCTTTCCATGAGACTATTACTCATGACCATTGCCATGAGCCAAAAACTCTTTCTGTTGTTGTCCATAATACCATTGAAATGTGTTGATATTATTGGATCACAAAAATCATCTACATTTTAGGCTGTTTTTTTAAAATTAATAAAAGATTTTTTATTGATAGCCCCAGATGAAAAGATCTGGAAATGCACTTATTCTTTTATACCTCCTACAGCCTGCTAATGATTTGCAATCCAAAATCATTTCAATGATACCTTTAACTATCTTATCCCAAAATAATTTTAAGATTAAGGGCAACAAAAACCAATTATCATTAACACAGAGAGTTAATAATCTGGTTATTTTAATATTTAAAATTGCCCACGCAATAGCATTAAATATGGATCCCCCAAAATATTGGGAATAGCTATTTGGGCCATTCTGAAAACTTTCCAACATATCCCTGAAGATCATGCGTGTATTCCCTCAACTTGATTATGCCAAAATGGAAGAATAATCTCATCTTTTAAAAAAACCTCAGACCCAGGAAATCATTAGGGAAAGAGTAACAGGAATAATCTGATCTGATATTCGTATTTTTTTAAAATAACATCGGTAGAAAAAAGGTGAGTGTCTCATTGTTCCTAATCTTTGGCTTAACTTCAGGCCATTAACACAGATAACATTACAAAAAAATTGATTTTGTTAGGCATATTCACTAGAAGTTTAAGTTGAATTTGGAACTTCCTATTCAAAACCCAGGCTGTGACTTGGTCTATCTTCCAACTCTTTTCCAGAGCCGCTTGCGAACGTGTGCATAACATTTGCCAAAGAATTTCTATGTTGGACCCTTGGTTGTTTTGAATTCCATTTCAACATTGCATTGTAAAGCAGACTTAAAGTTACAATTAGGAACTGAAATGGGGATTTATGTGATGATATTATACAAAAAAAAAAAAACCACCCTTCATTATTCATACAGATTCCATTGGAGTGGACTATTCAGGAAGCACAGAAAAAAAAAATCTATCAATTATTTAATATTTTATTTGTCGGGGGGGAACGGAATTACTGCTTTGTAGAAAGATGATGTGTGTAATGTGAAGGCAATGCCTCTTGTATATAAGCCCATCCTACATCTTTATCGTGCTAGTGGTTGAAACTGGCTCATTCTCATCGTGTAAATAAGGAATGCATTGTCTGTACTGCTTGAATCTCATTGTGCTCACTGACAACAAAAACCCAGTGTTCAATAAAGCACAGCAGAAATTCAGAATCTGTGGGGACAACCCAACCTGTTAAGGCCTTTTGCCCAGGGGTGAAATTCAGCAGGTTCTGACATGTTCTGGAGAACCAGTAGTGGAAATTTTGAGTAGTTCGGAGAACTGGCAAATGCCACCTCTGGTTGGCCTCAAAGTGGCGTGGAAATGGAGATTTTGCAATATCTTTCCCCCAGGAGTGGGGAGGGAATGGGGATTTTGTAGTATCCTTCCCTTCCATGCCCACGAAGCCATGCCCACAGAATTGGTAGTAAAAAAAAAAAAGAATTTCACCACTGCTTTTGCCCCCAAACCCCCAACATCTCCCAAAAGATGTTTGCCACTTCATCTTGTTAAGATAATACTAATATGAACCATGCAGGGAATAGAAAAACTGGGAAAATTGAACAGAAAAAACAATTCTATGCAAAAGGAAAAGATGAAGATTTGGGTATCTTTTGCCTCTGTCCATACATGCTGATTCTTCTGCTTTTGCTCCTATAGTTTTGTCTTCCTTTGTTCATTGTTTTTTTTTATTGCTTTGGCTCCCCAAATCTGCAGGGTGTGGTTCATGGATGGATTTTTTTACTTTGATTTTCTATGGGCAAGGTAGGACACACACACACACACACACACACACACACTTTTCCTCCCCCTCCAGCTGCACAATAGGACTGGGAATTAAAACATACAGAAATCCAAGAAATACACAGAAATTTGCAGAATATCCTGATTCTTTCTTGTTCGTATTGGCTACCTATTTCAATATCTTTCCTGAGAAATCCTGATAAAGTTTTGTTGCTATCACTAATACTACAAATACTCTGTTTTCCTTCACTTGATAACTTGTCACTTTATTTGTTCCATTCTTCTCCTAGCAGTTTCTGTTATGTTTCCTTCTAAAAAAAATAATTTGTTGCTAAAGTTCTGTAATTCATCTAAACCAGGGGTGTCAAACTCGCGGCCCACGGCCCGGATGCGTCACGTGCTGCCTCCGCCCCTACCCGGTTTACTGAAGGGGGGAAAGTCCTGATGCATCACATGATGCCGCCCAGAGGTGGTATTTAGCAGGTTCTGATCAGTTTTGGAGAACCGGTAGCGGAAATTTTGAATAGTTCACAAAACCGGTAAATACCACCTCTGACTGTCCCTGCCCCCATCTATTCTCTGCCTCCCAAGTCCCAGCTGATCAGGAGGAAATGGGAATTTTGCAGTATCCTTCCCCTAGAGTGGGGAGGGAATGGAGATTTTACAGTATCCTTCCCCTGCCATGCCCACCAAGCCATGCCCACCAAGCCATGTCTCGCCCACCAAGCGCCAACAGGACCGGTAGTAAAAATGTTTGAATCCCACTACTGCTGCCGCTGTGATGACACGAATTTGACACTCCTGATCTAAACAAGCAAAAGGCTACATTTACTTTTTCAGGAAAAGTAACTATAGCCTCACAAATTCATACCAATGGTATGGTTCAGAAACAACAGGAATTGTTTCCTTAATCATGTCTCTTTTAGCTAGTATATCTTTAAGGCTTGGTAACAAAAAGAAAAGAAAACATATAGCAAAAACATCTTTATGACAAGATCCATTGTGAACTGTAAAATTCTTTCAAAGTAACATACTTAATAATCCTGAGCCTTAGGTTGAGCCAGTACCATTGCATGATTTCTCACCCAGGCTTACAGTAGTAAAAATCAAAATGCAGCTAGAAAAGATTCTGAACTAATCACAAATTTACATGAAGATATTAAACAGCCAAAAAATGAGAAAAAATCTTTTCTGCAGTCTTCCTTTTGAAAACCTTTTTTTCCCTCTGTTGAACAGTCTAATATAGCAATACCATCCTAACATCCCTTTCTCCATATTCTGAGAACTGGAGGAGGAAAATCAAATGTGAATTATATCCCAGATTAAAAGCAACCTACATTGAGATTTCCATAAAGTTTCCATAAACTTCAGAGGACAATGCTGAAGCTTATGAAAATACTTGATCTTGTCCACTTCTATCATAAAAAGGAATGTAGCTTGTTTTTCCCTTTGTTTCATGCTTTATTTTTCTTTTGTTGGATTTTTAACACATTCACCTAAAAATGTTTGGGATAAGAAATTGTTAGATAGAATGACACCTATAATCCATTATATTCCAAATCTTGGACATTATCAATCAATTAATATCAAGGATTCAATGAAATGCAAAATTCTGTCCCTCGGTACAATTGTATATAAAACAAACAAACTACAAACAAAGGTGGCTCAGTGGTTAAGACACTGAACTTGTTGATCAGAAAGGTCAGCAGTTCGACGGTTTGAATCCGGAGTGAGCTCCCATAACTTGTCCCAGCTTCTGCCAACCTAGCAGTTTGAAAGCATGTAAAAAATGCAAGTAGAAAAATAGGGACCACTTTGGTAGGAAGGTAACAGTGTTCTGTGAACCTTCAGCATTTAGTCATGTCGGACACATGACCATGGAGACATCTTCAGACAGTGCTGGCTTTTCAGCTTTGAAATGGAGATGAGCACACACACACCCCACTAGAGTTGGGAAAGATTAGCACATATGTGCAAGGGCAACCTTTATCTATTGACTAGCCCATCAAACCTTTGCCAAAAAAATTGTAAGTATAATTCAAAAGGCATACATAATAAGGTATGGGTAGGTTTGTGTATCTCTTCAAGTCAGTGTTGACTTCTCTCCTTAGCAAGAATTTCAGAAATGGGTTGCCCTTGCCTTCTTCTTCTTGGGGTTGAGCAGGGGAGACTGATCCAAAGTCACCCATCTGGCTTCATGCCCAAACTCACAACCTGTGATGTATTAGATGTTTTAATGGTCTGAAGATATCTGAAAAGATACTTTGTGTGCATTGTAGAAGAACATTTCAGCAAGAGGGAACAATACAGTAAGGTATTATCTGTCCAAAGTTAGGAAATGCAAGGAAGAGAAAACACAGAGTTAAAGATGAGAAATTGCAAGGTGGTTACTGACTGTGAGCCCTGACAAAGTTTAGGATAAGACAATGTGTAAATTCTGGAATTATTGTAAATCTGATTTGGTTTTAAAGAGTTTAAAGGAATGTATAGTTTTCATCCAATGTATTTATGCCAGCATGAGCATCTTCAAGATATTTTCTGCATTACAAGCCTAAAGGTTGAGATTCCGCCTACAATTTTCTAGTAAGTTTTATATTTGAGCTGACTGATTTGCTCAATCCTAGTCCAGCAGTTTTCCATGCTTACTGTTAGTTACAATTAAAATTTATTTAACTATATATTTCTTGCTCATTGGTAAATATATGTGAATTTTTAACATTTAGGACTAGATAATTTTCTAAAACTTTTCTAAAACTCTAATCTTTGGCCGCCAAATGAGAAGGAAGAACTCACTGGAGAAGAGCCTAATGCTGGGAAAGACTGAATAAAGAGGAAGGGGACGACAGAGAATGAGGTGGCTGAATGGAGTCACTGAAGCAGCTGGTGTGAGCTTAAATGTACTCCAGAGGATGTTAGAAGACAGGAAGGAGTGGAGGAACATTGTCCATGGGGTCAAGATGGGTCGGACATGACTTCACAACTAACAACAACAATTTTTCTAAAAACAGAATGAATCATTATTAAAATCTGTTTTAAAATATACTCAGTCCTTACAACTTGGTTAAGTTAGAACATTTTCAAGCCTGGATATTGCAGGGGGTATAAGGAAGGCATCCAAACTTTGGAATCCATTATAAAAAATATAATCCCACTGTCTGCCAGCTGAGACATAGTTTGCACTTTACAGCACATGGTTCTGATTAGCAGAGAATAAAATGGCAGTGATGCTTCAGGGCTTCAAGGTAACAAGCAGGATACTAACTTTCATTCAAAAACTTAACAGTAGCTTTTGAATTAAAAAAAATTTTTTAGAATGAAATATACTAAAATAGACTCAAATATTCATTCAAAAAGAGTCATTAAACTATGATTGCTGCCACTTAAAGAAGTTTATAACTTTTCTGCTCTCTAGGGACATACATATATAAATCAATACATATTCTGAGATGTAAGCAATTAGTAGTAGCAGTATTATGCACTAAGCCCTATCTAACAGAGGACCATCTATCTTCTATTTTTCAAAAGAACAAAAGAGAACTCACCATTACATATGGCAGTATGTTCCATTGCTTTGCATGTCATACTGTTGGAAAATTCTGCCTAAAATCTGAACTGAATCTCCTTCTTGGTAATTTAACTTATTGGTTTTGGTCCTGCCTTCTGAAGAATACAACATAACATTTTATGTTTTCTATGGGGCAACGCTTGAGTTAAAATAGTCAGACTCCCTTACAAAGTAACTAAGTTAGCGGACCAACAAAATGCAGTGGGCATACTTGGATTTCAGTAAGACATTTGATAAAGTAGACTACAATCTACTGCTTGGTAAGTTTTTTTAAAAATGGGATAGGCAGCATCACCATCAGATGAATTTGTAACTGGCTAACAAATTGCATTCTATGAGCAATCCTTAATGGAACTTGACCTACATGGAAGGAAGTATGCAATGGGGTACCCAAAGTTCTGATTTAGGCACAGTACTCTTCAATATTTTCATAAAAGATTTAGATGAGGGAATAGAAGGGAAACTCATCAAATTTGCCAACAACACTAAACTGGTAAGGCTAACCAACACCATAGAAGATAGACTGACAAGCCAGATGGATTTTGACAGACATGAACACTGGGCCCTATCTAACAAAGTGAAATTCAAAATAGAGAAAAGTAAGGTTTTATACTTAGGCAAAAAAACAAAAAACAAAACCCAAATGTATACCTACAGATTAGGTGAAACCTGGTTCAATACCAGTAACAGAGAGTGATCTTGGAGTCCCAGTGGACAATCATTTAAATATGAGTCAGTGGTGTACAACAGTAGTCAAAAATGCCTATACAATCCTAGGTTGCATTATTAGAGGGATAGAATCAATGACCCCAAGCGAAATAGATGAGCTCAGGAACTTCGTGGACAAAAATCTAGCTAGGACTTCCTCCAACTGGCGAAATCCAGGATGGCAGCCCGGGTGCTCTTCAAAGAAAAGAATTGTTTGAGATTATGCATGGATTATCAAGGGATTAATGAGTCTGCATGGAAAATATGTACCTCCTCCCACTTATGAAAGACATGCCAGGCTATCTGGCCAAGGGGAGGGCATTTACCAAACAAGACTTGAGAGAAGCATACCTCTGAGTGAATGTTAAGGAGGAGGATGAATGGAAAACAGTTTTCAATTGTCCCTTAGGTTGTTACCAATTCTGGCTGATGCCTTTTGGGCTGCAGAGAGCACCTTCAGTGTTCATGCAGCTGATAAATGAAGTGCTGCATGAGCACCAGTATAAGGGGGTGTTGGTGTACCTAGATGACATCCTCATTTTTTTCTGAAATGATGGAAGTTCATGTAAAGTTAGTGCAGGAAGTGCTAAGGAAGCTATTGGAAGCCAAGCTCTATGCCAAGCTATCCAAATGCAACTTCCACAAAACCAGTCTGGATTATTTGGGGTACTGCATGTCCAGTGAGGGAGTGGAGATGGACCCTGGAAAGGACCCTGAAAGCAATACTAGTGTGGGAAGCCCCCCAGAGCTTCTTGGGTTTCGCCAACTTTTACCACCAATTCAGTCCCCCAATGAATTAATTAGGTGGTTTTCACCTAATTAAAAGTAAAAGTTTCCCCCCCTTCTCAAACTATCAGCCACATGGTCCAATCAAGGTGCTGTCAAGTTGCTAGGAAGCTTCACTTCTCCTCTCTTCAGCCACCTGTGGGAATGTCCTTGGTTCTCAGGGGAACTATTTTGTTTTGGCTACAAAGCCCAAGCTATACCTATTTTCCCCTCCCTATCTCTCAGCACCATTGTGGCAACACTGAAGCTTCCAAAATGACCTCAGTCAGGCCAACTTCAAGTACTGGACAGATACTCTTGTATTCAATTTCTGAAAGTCATGATTTAAATGCCATGATTTTTCTTCATCCAGATAGAGTATGGAAAACATAACACCCTCCGTTTGGCGAGTAGGTGGCATTGTTAAATGCCTTGGTTCTGAGCTTTCCACCCCTTCATCCATTACCAAGAAGGCTGACATAATGCATATTGTAGCCAGGAGGAACATGAAAGATGTTAAGAAATTTGCTACCCTTCTCTGTCATTCACCTCCTTGCCTCAGTGTGGTTTTGGGGTAGTTTACTGCTGCCACCCCCTAATTTTGGAGAGAGGCACCCTGATCGGCTCCTTCCCCTGAACATCAGCATGTGGGGCAGCTCACAGTTAGTGAAGTGAGATCAGTAATGAAGATATCAAATTAATTACAATAGTACATGATGATGATGATGATGCCTTTGTATAATATTACTTCTTGGCCTGTGCTTCTGTGTAGCTTCAGATTTACAGGCAGAGAAAAATACCTTCTCCCTCCCTTTTTCCCACCTCAGGAATTGCAAATAAAAGAAGAAAGTATACATTATACATATGGTCAATCATTTAGCAAATGTTCAAAGTTACAGCAGTACTGAAAAAAAATTGATTTCCAACTAGATCCTTGCATTTACAACTGTTGCAGCATCACCGAAGTCCAGTGGTGGGATTCAATTGGTGTAACAACCAGTTCACTGAGCGCACACAGTGAGTTTGAAAACTTAACTTCTATTGCAGCCTCAGTGCAAAACAGCTGAGGCACAGCAATCCTCTCTGCCACACCTATCAGCTGGGCTTCAGAAAAGGGAATACAGGTCAGTATAGTGCAGGGGTGGGCAGATGGGCCCAGCTGATTGTCAGGGCGAACCAGTTAGCAATAGCAATAGCAATAGCAGTTAGACTTATATACCGCTTCATGGGGCTTTCAGCCCTCTCTAAGTGGTTTACAGAGTCAGCATATTGCCCCCAACAATCCGGGTCCTCATTTTACCCACCTCGGAAGGATGGAAGGCTGAGTCAACCTTGAGCCGGTGAGATTTGAACAGCCGAACTGCAGAACTGCAGTCAGCTGAAGTAGCCTGCAGTGCTGCACTCTAATCACTGCGCCACCTCGGCTCCCAGCTGATCTTTGGAGCTACCGGTTGGCCTGAAATGGTCCAATCCAGTAGAATCCCACCCCTCTCTAAGTCACATGATCAAAATTCAGCTGCTTGGCAACCAATATGTATTTACAACAGTTGCAATGACATGAAGTTGTGTGATCACCATTTGCAAACTTCCCAAACAGCTTCTGGCAAGAAATGTCAATGGGGAAGCTGGATTTGCTTAATGATCATGTGATTCATTTAACAAAGGTTGTAAACTTGGGCATGCCTCATTTAACAATCACCTCACTTAGTGACAAAAGTTCTGGTCTCAATTGTGATCCTAAGTCAAAGATTACCTGTACTGTACTTTAAAAAAAATATTTTACTGAAATAGCAAAAAGGAAACTTCCTTTCAGGTTTTTGTAATCTAATGGCAAAAACAATTACAAGCGAATGAAATAAGGATTAAAGTATGTTGGAATACATGTTGTTGGAAAAAAATATCCATCTGGGTTCAGTTCCAAGTGGGGAGAAAGAGACTGGAAACATGGAGGCTGATTGTAAAGATGGTTTACTGATGAACAGGACCACATGAGTTTGAAGTCCCGGTGCAGGTAAACACATGGAATGGAGAATGAGGGTTATTTGTATCCTCTCTTAGTCCTTGTGTCAGGGCAGAGCTGCCATTCAGGGGAGAAGACTGGGCCAGCTGCCAAGACTCACCTTCCCACCTACACAAACTGAAGAAATTCATGCTAACAATCCATGATCAATTGATGGGTGGTTTCGCTCTGGGTCACAAGGTGATGGGTATGCGCACGCGCGGGGTGTAACTTATCTTAATTACCAATGTAGCTATAAAAGGTGGTGGGAAGCAGAGGGTGGCAGTTCTGACAACTTATTTATTGCCTTAGTGCTTTGTTGGTCAGTTCATGCTGAAGGAAGAATACAAACTGCATTTCAAACAGTTTCTGTGTTTGGCTGGTTTCATTATCCCTTTGGACACCTTGCCCTTGAGCTTCCTGTTCCTGTGGCAACAGCATGTATTCTATTGATTGTAGTCAGACTCCTATGTGGATTCATGTTTGTCTGAATCACGTTTGGTGGAACCTTGGGCTGATGTAATGTCCCCAGGTGATTTTGCAATGCAGTGAGCCTTGCTGTTAAATGAGTAGAGGGCTAATTCTATTATGTCCTGAGGGGTCATGTCTTAATCCCATCACCCTGGAACTGGAGGACTTTTGTCTTGTAAATAGGCTGGCCCAGTCTTAATGTGAACCAAATATCTGCTGCGGGCAGGGAGCTGCTTTGTCTTTAAAAACATGTTTCTCCTTTTCTCATACAGGGAAATATAATATGCTACCTTTTTAATATCTCCTAGTATATTTTATTCTTCTAGGAGAGGGGTGGGTGCTAACTTTCTCCAATGTTTTCATGGCTTTTGTGCAACAACTACAGCCAGCCAGTAGATGGCAGTGTTTATAAGTTTGCATCTATGGTATATACTCCATATCTTTTTGTTCTGAGTAAACTTTCCTGTTTCCTGTTACAGTTAAGCAGAAAGGCTTATGTGGATGGTGCACTTTGTTCTGTAGGGCTATTAATGCAGAATTTCTAACAGGTTATGGGCCGAGTCATAGCCAGCTACAGTACATAAGTGCAAGATACAGCAACAGAAAGAAGACTGCAAAAGAATGAAAGAAAATGCCCAGTCAAACAGCTGCAACAAAGCTTTCATTTGCAAACCTGACAAACCAGTTTTAGAAATTCAAGATGAAGATGCTGCTAATAAGAGAAGGTATGTGGAAATGTATAAATGAAGTTAGGCCAGAACACCCTTTAGATGAGTGGATAGAGAACGATCAGAAAGCTCTGAGCACGATCTGTCTTAGAATAGAAGATGATCAAGTCATATACTGTATATACTATTGTTGCAGGCATGTAGGGCGGTGGCTGGGGCAGTTCTTCCGGGGCACTGGCTAGGACAGGTGGGTTTCGCTTGGGACACTTCGTGAGTGTAGCCCGCGTGTACATAAGCATGCACTGTTTATTTTTGCATTTTTGCAGCCAGGCCGGGGGTCTTCTCAAGAGATTATACCACACGTCAATATAAGGGGCCTGATCCGGGTGTCCTAAGTAGGGATCGAACACTAATTGATGGACTCTCAGGGCTATGTTGGGATCTAAGGTGCCTTTATCGGGCCATCCAAACCCAAAGGTTGGCCATTCTGATTCGCAAAACTTTCTGAGATCATGAGATCATGTCTGCTCCACTCAATGCCATAGTCCTGGGTCCTGTACCCTGCCTTAAAGTTATTCAACATACATTGTAGGGGGGTGAGGGGAACGCTGCTGCCACCACCCATGGTCCTCCCAGGGCACCAGACAACAAAGAGAGTTAGCGGTTCCCCACTCAGGCTCTGACCCAGGGTGCCAGGTACACACGGCCACCGTAGGGAAATGTAGTAGCCCCCCTCAAGCACACACACTCACACACTAAACAATCCTCCCCAAAATTTCCACCTAGCGAGGGAGATCGGGCTTTGCCTCCGGCTCAACAAGGAGTCCGGGCCTAATGGGGTCCCCACAATACTTGCCTGGGGGCTTCCCTCCTGTGATGCTGGCCAGCCTCAGGGTCCTGATCTCTGGTCCTTCTCTGGTGGTTCTTGGAATCGCCAGCCGCTGCTGCCGGTGCCCTCCGTCGCTGGGAAGTCCCTCAGATCAAGCGTCCGTTGGTGCCAGGGAGGTTCCCCCTGACAGGACGAGCCCTGACACCGGGATGGGAGCTCCAGAGGGTCCCAAGACCCCTCACAGTCCTGCCGTGGTCGCCAGGAAATGTTGCAGCAGATGGAGGCTTTTATCCAATCTACTTACAAAAGGAGCAGGACTTGAGACCACAAAGGTGCAAGAGAGACAGGTTTATTGATGCATCGAGTTCAGCGTGTTCACACACCAAAATCTGAACTGTCCGGGCTAAGCCCAGGGCAGTGATTTTATACCTTTAATCAAACTTCGTCAATCCGAAGGCGTGTAAAGAGGTGAATTCATACAAAACGTAAAAGCCCCCTTTCAGAACAGGGAAGTACATTTTGGAAAAGTACAAAAGCAGAAATTCACACAAAAGTATCAAAAACAGGAAAGCAAAGTGCTGATTTCGTACCAACAGTTTTCTATAACTTCTGTGTTCTAATATCTTACACCATGGTGATTTCCTGTGCCCATCCTTGTACAGTATCTTGCCATAAAGTTCCAGTAATAATACTTATGAGGAAGTAAAGAATCAAAGTGTATCAAGGTTAAATGCAAAGCTAATATGGAGTTATAGTAAGCATGTTATAGGTACCTGGCCTTCCTGGGGCTGGGTGGATTTACCTGAGCAGCCCCCTCCTGCCTCACTATATTTAAATCAGTGGTGGGATTCCAAATGTTTTCCGACCAGTTCTATGAGAGAGTGCTTTGCACGTGTGCGTGTGCAACACTCAAAGACCACCCTCAGTGTCAGCACTGGCGAGCTGAGCTGTTTTTTAGCTCAGCCTGAGGTGCAGCAATCCGCTCTGCCATGCAAATTAGCTGAGCTAAAAAAAGAAAGGAAATATAGGGCAGAGAAGGATGGGGTCAAGAGGGCAGGGCCAGCCAGAGGTGGTATTTGCTGGTTGTCTGAACTACTCAAAATTTCCGCTACCAGTTCACCTGAACCGGTCCAAACTGGCTGAATACCACCTCTGATTTAAATGTGAAACTGCTAAAGAAATGTGGGAATCAGGGATGAAATTCAGCAGGTTCTGGCAGGTTCTGGAGAACGGGTAGCACAAATTTTGAGTAGTTCAGAGAACTGGCATATACACCGCTGGCAGACCCCAGAGTGGGGAGGGAATGGAGATTTTGCAGTTCCAGTATCCTTCCCCTGCCACACCCACCAAGCCACGCCCACAGAATTGGTAGTAAAAAAACCTCGAATTTCACAACTGGTGGGAAGGATTATAAAAGGTGCCTGGAAGAGCTAATCACAGCAATAAATTGTATTTGATTACAAAGCAGCACCATTTCTTAGTGATTTACCAAACGTTATGAAATACTTACCACAGCACTTAGTTCCCGTCTAGTTGATGAACTGACATTGGAATATGTTAAGGGCAAACTTATGGATGAATATAAGCATAAAACAGAAAGCATAAATTGGGACAATGCTTCTGTAACAGAGTCTGCTTTAAAGATGAAAAATAGGAAGAAAAATAGTAACATGCAGCAAGAAACAAGGCGGTTGCAAAGCAGATTGCAGAATCTGAAAAGCTAGAATGCAAAAACAAATTAATCTACAAAAAGGCCAAAAGTGTGAAGGAAGAAACTGGTTTTGCTTCAGATAATGAATATGTTTTTCAATCCAAAAATTGCAGCCTCATCTTTGCAAACATGTGGTGTTGACTTAGGAGCTATGAGTCACTTGACAAATGACAGAAATGTCTTTATTTGCCTTGACCAGAGTAAAACAGAAGAAACCACACAACTGATGAGCAAATAATGGAATCAGAAAGAATAGGAGATGGTTTTCTTTATTGGCCCATTTCCCACAATGTCGGCAGAAAGATAATTGTGAAAAATGTCCTGTATGTCCCTGATCTTGAAACTAATATTTTGCCAATGAAGAAGCTCACAAAACAATGCAATGTAGTGACCTTCCAAGGGAACAGTTGTGCCATCACAAAAGAGAATATCTTACTTCTTGTGCCATATCCATCATTGGATGTTGGTGATCATGTTGCCAATCCTATTTTTGTCAACAGCTCCATGAAAAGGTGCTGCTGAATTTTGTCCAAACCAGCCCCTTAGGTTTTGAAGCTATGATGTTCTTCTGCCTTGACCTTGCTTGCCTTCAAATTTTAGGAGGATTACTGTATTTTTGGACTATAAGACGCACTGGAGTATAAGATGCACCAAGATTTTGAAGAGTTAAATAAAAACGTTTTTGCACTCTGCAGGCCTCCCAAACCCTCTGCATGCCTTATTTTTGTGAAAACAGGGCATGCAGAGAAGTTGAGAGGCCTGAAAAGTGTTCCTGGGGTCGGGGGGGGGGGGGGAGGCAAAAGCAAGCAAAAATGGCCTGTTTTTCATGAAAACGGGCCCATTTTTTTTGCAAAAAAACAGGGCATGCATAGGTTTTGGGAGGCTTGTAGAGTGCTCCTGGGGGCTGGGGGGCAAAAATGAGCAAAAAGCAGTCTGTTTTTTACTCATTTTTGTCCTCCCCAGCTCCCAGGAGCACTTTGCAAGCCTCTCAAACCCTCTGCACATCTATTTTTGTGAAGGGGCGGGGTTTGAGGAGGACAAAAATGCTACATACAGTGTGTAAGGCGCACCCAGATTTTCACCCTCTTTTTTGGGGGGAAATGTGCATCTTATGCTCCAAAAAATGCAGTAAGTGAAATACGCCATATTTTTCTGGGTGTCATATCACATGTCCAAAATATTCCAACTTTTGCTTTTTAATGGTTTTGATGATTTCCCTTTGATTTCCCAGGTGGCCTATCACCTCCTCATTTGTGATTTTGTCAACCCAGCTTATACATAACAGCCGTCTGTAAATCCACATTTCCAATATTTCTAGTTTCTTCAAGTGGTTTTCTGTCAGACACCAACTCTCTACTCTGTAGAGCAGGGTAGAAAAGGTGTAACATCTGACAAGCCTGATTTCAAGTCTTAGGCTTATGTCTTACTTGCAAAGGTTAAAATCACAGATGAACTAGATCAGCTGAGCTGCAATGAGCTGGTTAATACTGCCAAGGAGGAAAAATATTCAAACTGCATTCACACAGATGACTTGGGCACAGAAGTCCTGACATAATAAAATAAATTAACTCAGAATGACTATGCAAGTGGAATAAAAATTAGTCCTTCTGATCAAACAATAAGCACCAGCTGCATAAAAGGAAAAGGGACAAGAAAAGCCTTTCCAAAGCAGAGTAAAAGCAGAGTTTAAAAAACCATCTGGACTTAATTCATTCAGAACTTTGCTGTCCAATGAAAACATTGGCAGGTATTTTTTCACTTTTATAGATGACTAGCTGATAACTGGCATTGCCCAAGTATTTATTTATAGGGGGAAAATGTCCAGATCAAATGTTATTTCTAATGATTGGATTTTCCTCCTTATCAGAGGGATCTCCTTGTGGAGTACTGTGAAGCCATTACCATGGCAACTCCACTGCACTGTAAAGTAGAAGCCAGTTTGGCAGTACGGCACAACAGGCTGTATCTTAACACAACTGAAACCCTGAAGCATGTTTGGGGTGTCTTACCCCCACAGTATTTTTCTCCAGACGGTAAGTCATCTGTGTACCAAGTTTGGTTGAAATTGCTCAAGGCGTTCCAGAGTTATGCTAGAACATACACACACACACACACACACACACACACACACACACACACACATTTTATATAGAGAGATTATTCCAGGTATACTACACTATATCTGTTACACAACAAAAATGAAGTTCCAGAGAAACGTGAACAGTATTTGGCTCAAGTAAGCAACAAATTTGGCAAAGACACTGCACACAGACAATGGAATTGAATATATAGGTGAAAACACACAGTCGATTCTCAGAAAACATGGCATATTTCAAACTACTGTATCTTACAGCCCAGAACAAAACAGGGTTGCAGAAAGAATGGACCATACTCTATGTGAGAAAGGAAGAACTGTGCTGTTTGATACAGTTATGCCAATCACATATTGGGGAGGGAGGCAATTATGACAGCATCCTTTATTCAAAATTGACTACCAGGAAAATCAACTGACAAAACTCCATGTGAACTGTGGCATGAAAAAGCCCAGAATTTGTGTCATCTAAAATTTTTGCAAGCAAAGCCTATGTGCACATCTCAAAAGAAAAATGTACAAAATGGGATGCCTGTGCAAAGGAAGGTATACTTGTGGGGTACAGTGAATTTCATAAGGGATACAGAATTTTACACCAAGATGCAAACAAGGTAACCTTCAATAGAAATGTAATTGTCAATGAAACTTCAAAAAATTATGAACTAACACAAACACTTCAAACTGAGTAGAGGTGATATTCAGCTGGTTCGGACTGGTTCACCTGAACCAGTAGCACTGAACTGTGGGTGGGCCAGCCCATCCTCCCTGGCTCCAAAATGTCCTATGTAGCCTCGTTTTCAATGCCACGCACATGCGTGCATGCTGCCACATGAGCAAAGGGCATGCATGGAAGGCCACATGCAGGTGTGGAAGGCGACCGTGTGATGCGAGTGTGCACACACACTCACAGTTGTGAATTGGTGGTAAACCTAAGTGAATCCCACCACTGAAACGGAGGGGAATTTGCTCCACCCAACAAAGGCATCCCAGCCAAATGTTGCTTGCGTATTATCAAACCAGGGCCAGATTTATGGGATGAGATGCAAAGACCTCCAACCCATGAGAAACAAAAGTGAATCTGAGCTGCTGATGAAGAGATGACATCTTTTAGTGAACTGCTAAAACAGGACAGCACCCCAGGAAAAAACCTAGAGATGGGAAGGAGAAGCCAAAAGAGGTTGCAGCTGCTGCCCTGCTTCTCTAGCCCAGTCCAGCCTCAGTGCCAGTGTCTTGGGCAGTCACTGTGGACAGTCAGGAGAGCAAGAAGTAGCATAAGAAACAGATTTTTAGCTGAGGCAGGAGCTGTCGTCACAACGACATGACGTGCAATCTTGGAGCTCCGAGATCACAGTTGATACTTTTGCCACTGGACGGTCCATTTGGACCTAAACCCTCCCGAAGAGATGGTGACAGGGAAGAGTACGTCTTGCTGATCTCAGGGACACCACAAAGTCTCTGATTGATCAAAGAGAATCTTTTCTTGCCGGCGACAGAAGCGCAGCCAAAAGCTGCTGAAGTTGGGACAGCTCCGGAATGGGAGGAAAGCGGAAAGAGAAAGTGTGTCCATCTGGTGAGGAAATCTTATTGTTATAAAAGAGACTCCCCCCCAAAAAAATTAAAGCTAAATTAAATTTGAAAATAAGCGGCGAAATTAAGCTACATTAGACAATGTGTTATCTTTTTTAAAATTTTATTTTATGAATGGAATTTTTGCAAATATTTCCTATTTTTTAAAGTGAACAGATTAGTTTTTCTTCTAGTACTTCTTTTTTTACCTATGGATTAAAATCTTTTTCTTTATTTTTATAATACTGGTTTGGATGGTTGTTTTTTTCTATTTTGCTTCATTTAAGAATTTCGTTTCTTTTAAGCCTGGAATATAAAGGAGGACCCGGATTGTTGCTGGGGACAATATGCTGACTCTGTAAACCGCTTAGAGAGGGCTGAAAGTCCTATGAAGCAGTATATAAGTCTAACTGCTATTGCTATTGCTATAAAGAAGATATAAAAGGAATACAAAGAGGGTTGTAATATCAGAGGGAAAGGAAGTAACACTGCCACTTGGACGCTGGAGGCTTGAGTCCTGGAAACATTGCCCTATTTTTCGCTTTGATCATTTTGATTTTGCACTTCAAGGTTCTTCAGCTTGTTTATAGAGAGTGATAAGGAGAAGAGCAGGGTTGTTTATACAGGTGTTCTTTGGAAGCTTCATTGGCAGCTGGAGAAAAGTGAAAACAAAGCCTTGTTTTGAAAGATTATAAATGAACTTGCGTCAAATCTAATAAAAACTTTGAATGCTAGAGTGGCAGTGTCTACCAGTTGGAAGAATGGCACAACATCAAAAAGAAACCTTAACATTGCAAAATATTATGTTTGAAATTCAAAAATTATTAGAAGTAACAGAGAAAATAGAGAAGAGATTGGAAAACATAGATTGTAAAACAGTAAAATTTGATGGAAAAATTGAAGATGTTCATCAAATGGAAAAAGTGGAGGCTAGAGTCCTAAAAACTGAAGGGAAAAATGAACAAAGAGACAAGATAATTGTTGATTCCAACAGTAAACTGAGCATGGTTGGAAATGGAAAGAGTGGAATATGGAAAAGGGAGATAGATGGACAGGAGTTTACCCCAGATTTCAAGTTATAGAAGAAGAAAAAAGAGAAGAATTGATGGATCTAAGGAGAGAAATTTTGTCAAAAGCACTATTGATAACCAAAGATAAGCTGATTAAAGAAGTAGATGTAGGGTTTTGAGATTATATAAGGTATGCAACAAGCAACAAGTTGTGAAGAGAAGTCCATACAAATCTTATTAAGGAAACAACCAGAAGACTAATCCCACAAATGGCAAAAGACATAAGACTGCACTATTACTGGAAAGTCACAGGTTGATATATGAAAGCATATAATAAAAAATTAGTTAAATTTAGAGCATTATGTAAAAAAATGAAGCGATAATGGATATAGTTAGATAAATAATTGATAATGATGTATTGGTTGGATAAGAGGAAATTTGATATAAATTGCAAATGGTGACTACAAAAGAAAGTTTAGAAATTTTATTATGTATGAAAGCTTATAATAAAAAATTAAGTCAAATTTAGTTAAAAATAATGTATATATATGTACTGGTTTGATAAAAGGAAATTGGATATAAATTGTAAACAGTGATTAAGAAAGGAGGTCTAGAAACTTTGTTATTAAATATAATCAATTTTTTTATTTAGAACATGTCATAAAGATGTAATGTTACCGGATGATAATGGAAACAGTTAACGGAATGCCATTATGTGGTTTTTCTTTAAATTTTGGAATATTTTATATAAAAGGACATAAAAACAATTATAGTCAAATGAAGGTTGAGATATGATAATAGTAATATATATATATATATATATATATATATATATATATATATATATATATATATTTGATTTAAAATATTTAACTTGATATGAATTATAGGTGATGACTGTGGAAGGAATGCATGAAAGTTTTTTGTAACTAATTGACACACTTTCTACAATTTGTAATGAAAGATGGTTTTGTGGTGTTTTTTTGTGTTTTGTTTGTCTGTGTTTATTCAAAAATAAAAAAATTCTTTAAAAAAAAAAAAAGAAATAATTTCTAGAACTAAGATCCGAAATGGACTAACAGAAGGAGTAGTTGTTGAGTTGAGCTGAGGTGTTTTCATGTATTTTTTGTGTAACAACTACAGCCAATCACTAGACGGCAGTGTTTATAACTGCATCTGTGGATACGCTCTATGTCTTTTTGTTTTGAGTAGTTTCCTGTTTCCTGTTCCAGTGAAGCAGAAAGACCCATGTGGACTTTTGTTCTGAAAGGCTATATACAGAATTTCTAACAAAGTGCTAATAAAATCCTGAACTTTTGGTGAGGCAAGGGAAACAAACATTTGCATTTTTCTTCACACAGATTGCAGGGACATTACAGCCTCCCCCAAAAGCAGCTGGATGTGAGGTGCAGACTGCCAAAATTCTCTCTGGAACAAAGAGAGATCTGGAGATTGTCCATATGTCTTCTCAACAATTGATTTTGAACCCACTTGTGATCAGCTGGAAGTAATGGATTTTAAGCCTTTCATGGCTTAAAACCTCATCTTTTTAATCACTTTTGAGGTTTTTTTTATTTTGTACTGCCTCGTTAAGATTCAAAAATCTTCAAACCTACAAGTTGCTGTGTGAGTTTTGCTTCAACCTATTTTTTTAAAAACCTATCTTTTCAGCTTTGTAAGATCTTTATTTTATTTTTTGTAATGGTAATGTAACTTAATCAATCATATGCTGATCCCAAGGCCGCATAAAGAGAGGGTTAGGGAAAGCAATGGTGAACTACTTTGTAAAAATCTCCCCAGAATACTTTATTGGACATGAAGATATGGATATGGATACCAACAGCGGACCTTCCAGGCTGGATGGTAGCCTCCTAGTTACTGGGGAAGACATGGCTGCTCATGAGTTCGATGCCTGTCGGCAAACGATCAGCAAGCCGTTCCACCATCAGTTGAGGGTGGGTGAGCGCCAGCCTCTTCTTGGCCCCCCTGAATTGATGAGAGAATATGTTATAGCAGCATCCAAGGCTATGAAGAAGGGTGACTGGAAGACATGTCACCATTTCATTGTCAATGAGAAAATGAATGGGAAAGTCTGGGATCTGTTTCCCAAGGCTGACAAAGTGTGCAGCATGCTTGTCCAGAAGATCTAAGAGGAGTCTCTCCAATCCTATCTCTTTACCTACAGCAGTGTTTATGATTCCATCAGGATGGAGATCATGTCTGATATGTTTGAGCTGGACCTGCCCACTGTGCACAGCATCATTGGCAAGATGATCATCAATGAAGAGTTGATGGCCTCCTTAGATCAGCCAACCCAGACAGTTGTGATGCATTGAACAGAGCCCATCACCACCCAACAAAACCTGACATTGCAGCTGGCTAAGAAGCTGGGAAGCCTTGTGGGAAACAATGAGAGGGTCTTTGACAAGAAGCAAGGCTGGTCAAAGGTGGCAACTTTCAGGACCAAAAGGATGGCTATTGTAAGAATGAAGGGGGCTATCTGTGCCCTGGAGGATATCGGCAGCAAGAACATCAGAGCAAATACTAAACTTGGAGCCACTTTTATTCAGTTAATTTGGAGAGAGAGAGATTACCACTCATCATAATTCAAACATGTCCATTAAATAAAACTTGCTTTAAAAAAGTTACTGGGGAAGAGCAAAGACAAGCTTTTAGTAGTCTGAGTTTTTAGGAAATTAATTAATTAATTAATCAACTAATTAATTAATTTGTCAACAAGTACAAGGAAACAAGTATGAAAACACATGAGGAAATGGCACAAATAAATGGATACAAATAAGCAAATCATAGTCATAAACACATAAAAAGCGTACATATAAATGGGGAAACTTAGGGCAGGGACGGTAGACATGCCGGTGTGCTTATGCACACACACCCCCTCCCCGCTTAGGGACCTCTTAAGAAATGCATAAGGTCCATGGTAGACAGCTTAAGGTAAAAGGTATGGGGCTTAGAGGAAGTAACAACAGGATCAGGTAGGGTGTTCCACACATTTACTCCTCAATGGCTGAAATCGTTTTCCCTGCAATCAAGATTAGAATGGATTACATTTAGTTTGTATCTATTGATAGCCCTTGTGTTATTGCAGTTGAAGTAAAGTAGTCATTAACAGGTAGGACGTCATGGCAGATTATCTTGTGCACTAAGCTCAGCTGTCAAGCATGGCTCCTTCAACATCCAAGAAAGAAAACCCCCAACTTCATAGATTTAGAGAAAATGTACTTTTACTGGATATGAAATGAAAACAACAAAAGTGAAGGAAGATCTGAGGCAAAAAGGCACAAACTTGTACATATCAAACGTTTACCCAAATTCCTCCCCCCCCCCAATTACCCTGGCCCAATGTCCAATCTCTAACCCCAAGGTTGTCATGTGGGGTGCATCTTCAGGTGGCCTCATCCAGCTGGTATGCAGAGATGGTTGGCCTTGACCAAACCCAAACACGAGCCTTCACCATGCACAGAAGATGATGAGAACAAAACTCCCTATTTTGAGATCTCTCCACCAGCACGATTCCCCTCCCAAATACCACGAACCCCCTCCCTCCCTGTTACTATGGTAGCCAATAGCAAGCAAAAGGTATAGAGGCTGGCAGAATGTAGACGGTATAGTTCAAGGTTATCCAGACCTAAAATTTCAAGCCTGGTAGTATAAGGAATTTTATTGCAAGCAGAGGAATTGAGTCAGGGGTGGGTTTCTCGCCCCGTTCCAACCGGATCGGTTGGAATGAGGCCGGTGGCGTCCTCACGCACGCACGTGGCGTCCTCGCGCACACGCGCAGCGCGCGCATGCGTACTAGCGTCTGCGCGATGCTCCAGCTGCTCCTGGAGGATCGCGCAGGCGTTCTGCGCATGCGTGGAAAGCGCAAAATTCAAAAAAACCGGGTAAGGAGCGGGCGCGGGTGTGCGGGCACGCGCGGGCGCGGGGGGGGGCTTCGCCGTTCCCGGAAGTTACTTACTTCCGGGTTCGGCGACCAACCGGATCGCAGGGACCGGTGCGAACCGGTCGAAACCCAGCCCTGAATTGAGTACTCTTCTTGTAAAATACTTCTGGACCCTCTCTAAGGTTTTAATGTCCGAAATGCAGTGTGGATTCCAGGCAGATTCAAGTATAGGTCTGGCAAAGATTTTGTTGGAGGAAAGCCTTCAGAAGCCCAACAACTGATGATTTCCATAATGAAAGAAATCACGTATGCTATCTACAAAGTTATGTCAAATTGGAACATGGAATGTTAGAGACATATCCCGTGGGAAACCCGAACTTGTAAAAAGAGAAATATTAGAGCTAATACAGACATCCTTGGCATCAATGAGTTACACTGGACAGGCAGTACTTAATTCAAATAAGAAGATTTTATGGGGGGGTTTCTGGAAACAATATCAGATGAAAAGGAGTTGTATTTTGAGTAAGCAAACAAGTGGCTAAATGATTGGGAATCACAGAGCATATAGTGATCATGTCAGAGTTCCAAGATGTAGATCCATTGCAAGGGAAAACTCTGAGGCAGGTGAATTCCTCAAAGAATAGCTTTAATTTGTTAGGCTACGCAGCTCAGAATCTAAACAAAATCCCAATGAGACTCTGAACACGAGGCAATGAAAATTCAGCTTTATTTTTTTGAGCAAAAGCGAAAACTAGGCGTCTTTAATCTCCTGCCTCAAACAGCAAGGCAGAGAGAGAAAAGGTAGGTCGCACACTAATTAAAACTTTTTTGTTTTTACAGTTTATGCACAACCTGTCATTGTGTAGGAAACATAATTTCTTATCCATTAGTTCATGTTTAAGTGATCATCCATTAGGACTCCAAGGTCCCTCGGAGTTATTTTTTTTCAAGCCAGGTTTTGCCTAATATATACTTGTACCTTTGGTTATTTTCTGCCCAGATGTAAAACCTTGCTTTTCTCCACATTAAATTTCATTTTGTTGATAGGGCCCATTGTTCAAGTATGTCAAGATCATTTTGGATCCTGAGCTTGTCTTCTTGAGCGTTGACTAGTCCTGTCAGCTTGGTGTCATCTGCAAATTTGATGCGTTCCCCTTCTATTCCCTCATCTAAGTCATTTATGAAGGTATTGAAAAGTACTGGGCCCAGGACAGAACCTTGTGGTACCCCATTGCTTAGTTCCTTCCATGTAGATGTAGTACCATTAAGGACTACTTGTTGAGTATGGCTTGTCAGCCAGTTACAAATCCATCTTGTGGTGATGCTGTCTATCCCACATTTTTCTAGATTACCAAGTAGGTTGTGGTCTACTTTGTCAAATGCCATGCTGAAGTCTAAATATACTATGTCCACAGACCACAAATAGTTTTCCATTGCCTTCTTCTAGGCTTCAATCAGGATTTTTTACTAATCAGGTTGGCTTTTTTCATGCCTGCAAAACCCCTCCTAATATTGCCACCGCTGTGGATTAATTTCCATTCTATACATTCAATATTTCTTCCAAAAACTTTACTCTGTTACTTCTAACCCTAAGACCATTTTTCCACTACTTCTTGCAAAAAGCTTGCAATGTTGCAAAACAGTGCACCTGAAATGAGAAACTCCAGCTGTCTCTTCCTTACATTTTGTCTATTATATCAGTAATGAAAACTTTACCAATGGAACTTTACTCATGCATTTGTTAAGAATATTGGCAGAACCCAATTCAGTTTATAATTCTCTACTGTGGATCCATTAAAAGTCAATGGGACAAACTCTCAGCTTGATGTAATATATGATAAAGGCTGAGATTCTGAATCAGTAGGATTGCTTATTCATCCTACAGAGTCAACTTCCCCAGTGTGAATCCTAAATTGTTTATAAGTTTCTGTAAGATTTCTTTTGAAGAGGGGGCTTATCTGTAATGAGAGAAGCAGCCATTTCCTTCTGAAAGACCTGGGACTCTTTCAATTATCTAATTTTGCAGTTATTGAAAATAGTGCTGACATCAAATAGGACACCAATAAAAGTTGCATTCTGCCTATGTGAATATTTATTAAAACTATACTCACACACTTTTTACTTGATTCTGCCCCAGATTCACTTTTATAATACATTTTATACAGTAGATTGGAAAAAGAGAAAATGGAAACGGAGTACCTAAAGTAATCACTAGCTAAGGTAATTGTTATATGTAAATTATGAGATTCAGTTATTTCACTTTGTCAAGCAGAAAAAATAATGACGATATTAAAGCTGTGCACCCATTACATTACTCTAATCTGAAGATCACTGAAAATGAATGCATGTTGGCCAAATCTGATTTCTCTAGGAAAGGACACAGTTATTTTGAATCAGATTGAGTTAAAAAAAGGTGGGCTCCAAGATCACCGCAGATGGGGACTGCAGCCAAGAAGTTAAAAGACACTTGATCCTGGGGAGGAGAACTATGGCAAATCTAGACAGCATACTAAAAAGCAGAGACATCACCCTGCCAACAAAAGTATGTATAGTCAAAGCTATGGTTTTCCCAGTTACAATGGATGGCTGTGAAGGTTGGTCCATAAGAAAGGCTGAGCGCCAAAGAATTGGGGCCTTTGAACTATGGTGCTGGAGAAGACTCCTGCAAGTCCCTTGGACTGCAAGGCAGTCCAACTGGTCAGTCCTAGAGGAGATCAATCTTGACTGCTCTTTAGAAGGCCAGATCCTGAAGATGATACTCAAGTACTTTGGCCACCTAATGAGAAGGAAGGACTCACTGGAGAAGAGCCTAATGCTGGGAAAGTTTGAGGGCAAAAGAAGAATAGGATGACAGAGAATGAGGTGGCTGGATGGAGCCACTGAAGCAATAGATGTGAGCTTAAATGGACTCCAGAGGATGGTAGAGGACAGGAAGGGCTGGAGGAATATTGTCCATGGGGTTGTGATGGATTGGACATGACTTCACAACTAACAACAAGAAGAAAAGGTACTCCTACTCTCATTATTGCCAGTTGCTCAGCTTTTCAGCTGTTCTAATCAATCTCAATCCTATTTTTGATATGGGAAACTTGAATTTATCCAAGTATTGGAATCTTCTAGGCTTCCTCTGTGGATTCCTTAGGGAATAGAATGAAATCAGTTTATAGCAGAAACCAGACTGATGAAGTGAGTCTGAGGAGAACACAATTGACTTAGTAAGACCATTTTTCAGCACCTAACCTTCTGAGAGATTTTAAAAATCTAACATATAACTGGAATCTATTGGCGAGAGAATACCCTCTTCTGCTTAGCCTCTATAGATAGCAAGCATATACAGTATATATTTTACATTGTCTTATCATCATGCTCCAGTCCTCCTGTGACTGAACGCCTGGAAAGTTTGGAGCAGAGGGGATATTCAGCAGGTTCTGACCAGTTCTGGAGAACCAGTAGCAGAAATTTTGAGTAGTTCGGAGAACAGGTAAATAACACCTCTGACTGGCCCCACCCACATCTATTCTCTGCCTCCCAAGTCCCAGCTGATCGGGAGGGAATGGAGATTTTGCAGCATCCTTCCCCTGCCACGCCCACCAAGCCATGCCCACAGAATCAGTAGTAAAAAAAAATGAATCCCACCACTGGATTGGAGCCACTGAAATTCATACTGATGATTAGTAGGATACTTTTGGAACCAGAAATGAATCTGAAACAGATATTTGTCCATCCACTTTAATAGTCTGAGAGTTTTAGCTCAATTGCCAATGGGTCTCTAGGGTCTGAATGAAAGGCAGGATTTTTCCAATGTTTTTACCTTAACATTTTAAAATTAGAGATGCTTTTTTAGAGACTGCAGGATATCTCCTCCCCAACCCATTTTCTGCTCCTCAAGGTTTATGTCTAAAGGGAGAAAAAAAATCTTTGCAGCAGCATCGTATATGCTGCATTTATTTATTTATTTATTGTTATTATCTCTTGAAAGTAGAGACTGTGTATCATCATTAACCACCCTAAACAGTGACAGTCAGAGAGGCAGGTACCAGTAAACGGAGCCATTAGCAGCTGAGCAAGCGAAGTATATTCAATCTGAAAGCTTTCTTTCTCAATCCATCTGTGCTCATCACACAAAGTGCTGATCAGAGACATTTTACTTTCAATTACATTCATCAGGTTAATTCCAAGTTAAAGTCAACATTTTAATCAAGAAGCAGCAAACTCCGACAAAAAAAAGAAGGCTGAGAAGAAAGAAGAGGAGGAAATTGCATAGAATTAATATTCTTGTGAGAATCTCTATCAACCGCAGGAATGTTTCAAGTTCTACATTCCTCACCCCGTGCCAAATTCACACTCATTTTTACAAGCACCTGATATGTGCAGTATTCAGCAATTCACTGAAGTAGTTTGCACCTTAAAAAATATTTAAATCCAAGAAATTCTTGAATTCTCTAGGCCAATTTTGAAGCAACATGGCAGGCATCTCAGTTTGAATGAAATAGACATTAAAAGCCTTTATTTATTTATTTATTTATTTATTTATTTATTATTTATTTATTATTTATTTATTTATTTATTTATTTATTTATTTATTTATTTATTTATTTATTTATTTATTTATTTATTTATTTATTTATTTATTTATTTAACAAACATACCAGTGGTGGGATTCAGAGTTTTTTTTACTACCAGTTCTTTGGGTGTGGCTTTGTAGGTATAGCAGGGGTAGGATACTGTAAAATCCCCATTCTCTCCCCACTCTCAAAATTTCCACTACTGGCTATTTCTACTTCCACAGAACTGGCTGAATACCACCTCTGAAACATACTCATCCATCTACTAGAATGAGGTGGCTGGATGGAGTCGCCGAAGCAGTAGGCCTGAGCTTAAATGGACTCTGGGGGATGGCAGAGGACAGGAAGGCCTGGAGGAACATTGTCCATGGGGTCGCGATGGGTTGGACATGACTTTGCGACTAACAACAGCAACACTTAAAAAAAGTCAAAATAGCTTTGAGGTTCTGAAAAAAACCACATATATACCCCATAACAGAGGTGGGTTGCTCCTGGTTCAGCCTCGATCAGCTGAACTGGTAGTGGCGGTGGCAGGAGGCTCCGCCCACCCACCCGGACATTTCTGCACATGCCCAGAAGTGTCAAGCACATGCATGCGCATAAGCGAATCGGTAGCACTGGGATTTGAAACCCACCTCTGCCCTATACCAACTCCATGAATATCCTGATCCCAAGCCTTGAAAAAAAGCTGTCTATTCACAGCGTTCCCAAAGCTGAACAATGTCCATCTGTATCTCCTGGAGAAAGCTGTTACAAGGTGTCATGACAGAGATTGCATACTTCCAACCTTCCGAATGGGCAAGCTTCATTACACTGGGTGATTTTCCTTCAATTCTTGGTGAAAATCATTTCATGGACTTTTAAAAAAATCTTATTTGGAAACAAAGAGCAAAAGGGTGATTAGAGCATTGATACTATAATGTTATAAATGCACTAAGAGGGATTTGAAGGATTTGAAATAAGATTTTGAAATTAATTACCAGATACTTCCCGTAGGTTGCTTAGAATTTTATTAAAAAAAATATATGAAGACTTTGAAATTAAGCATAAGAAATCTTCCCATTGGGAGATGCTGATAATTTTATTTAAAAAAAACAATATAAAATAGGACTTAAAGGTTGGGCATTAGAGAGAAGTAGAAAGAATTAAAAATTATCATCATAGTAGAAGAGACCCACTGAGCAAAATACTTTAACTTTGCATGAATTCAAGGATAATTTGGAACTATGCACTAAAAATTAAGATAATATAAAAATGAATTTAAAAAGAATGACAGAAGATTTTATATATATATAGAATCTCCAGAACTTTTATAATATATTGCTCACTTAGCTTTCGTTAGTCTCTGCTAACATTATCAGAGTGTAAAAACCATTAAAGAGATATCTGCCTTTATACACTATTAATCAATTTGGCCATTGCGCATGTGATAGGCCCATCCATCCATTTTAAAACTTCCAGAGATCTCAATGGAACTTGCATTTGTAGGATAATTCACGAGAGAGATGGGGGGAGGGAGGGAGGGAGGGAGGGAGGGAGGGAGAAGAGGGTGAGGGTTAGTTAGTTAGTTAGTTAGCTAGCTAGTTAGTATCTGGAAATTCTTAATGGGTTTTTGCTGACCAGGATTAAATGAGTTTAAATATTTGTTTATAGATAAGAAGTGAGCTATAGAAAGAAGAGATCTTTTGTGGTAGTATCACAGTAGGTATCCCAACTTGGTCAGTTAGAAAAGAAAAACATTACCAGGTGTACTGTACTACATATACTTTAACTAAAGCCAAATGGTTACAGAAGAAGCGAAGCTGGATCTGAGATTTTCCCATCCAAAATATATGGTTAAATTTTCCATGTCCCACTTCAACCCCACACCCACCGCCACCCCAGTTATCCAGAAGTATCCAATTAGGTGCTAACAAATTGTTTTGGAAAACAGTCCCTGTCTGCAGCTGGCAATTCTTTCTTGTCCTAGAAGTAGCTGAAATAAAATTAAATTGCTCACTGGAAGCAGCAATAATGAAGTTAAAAGTTAAATATTTTTTGACAAATAATGCAAAGAGGACAGACATTTGAAAAGACCCTGATGTTTCAAGAATCAAAAGCAACAGAAAAAAAAGTTCAAGAAAAGTCATGATAGTTAGACATATCATTGAGGATACAGTGTTTGCTTACAAAGACTAATTAATGACAGATAGTCCTGACAAAATGACATATTTGGCATCACAAAGAATTGGAAGAAACTAAATGACTGAACAGCAGTAGGGGAAAAAACCATTCAAAGGAATATATTGAAAATTCATTGGAAGCATATATTTAAAACAAAAGCTAAGAGGTTGTGATAATGGAGACCTAAACGCCTCAAAATGTCCCATATTGTCCACAGTCAAGGAAGAAGTCAACAGGAGGTCACAAAGAGCAATCATGTGACTGTGGAATGCTGTGACTGTGCAGGATTTGCCTAACAGCAGCAACTGAGACTGCTGGAATTGCCATCATAAATCAACGTGAAATCATGACATTGCACTTTATGACTCTGTTGCTTAGCAACAGACCTGGTTCCAATTAGTATGGTTATGTGGGGATTACTATAACAAATTTCACACACACATTTAAGCTATAATTGGTTGTTGGTAGCCTATTTATACATCATATTTAAGAACTGCCCATCTCCCTCACAAAGGGAGTCTGGACAGAGTACAATAAAACATTAACAGGATTAATATATATATATATATACATTTTAAAAGAGGCAAGAATTGTTAAAATTATGTGTGCTTATGCACATCGCCTTTAGGGACCTCTTAGGAATGGGATGAGGTCCATGGTAGACAGTTTAAGGTTGAAGCTGTGGAGCTTAGAGAATGTAACAACGGAGTCAGGTAGCGCATTCCAGGAGTTGACCACTCTGTTGCTGAAATTGTATTTCCTGCAATCGAGTTTGGCGTGGTTAATCTTGAGTTTGTATCTATTGTTTGCCCATGTATTATTGAGGTTGAAGCTGAAGTAGTCTTTGACAGGTAGGACGTTGTAGCAGACAATTTTGTCTACTATGTTTATGTGCACATTATTTACTTGTGTACATTATATATTTCCTTCCCAAACATTAGACAAAATCAATCAGCAAAAGCTCCTGAATAGATAAATTTACTCATAGAATCATAGAGCTAGAAGAGAATTGGAGGTCTTCTCAAAATCTTCCTGAATCTTGAACCTATCCTCCAAAGTGTTAACAAGTCCCCCACAAGCTGACACCAGCTTGGAGTCATCTTCAAATTTAATGAGCTCCCCTCATCTAAATAATTTATGATGATGTTGAAGAATACTGGCCAAGACAGAATCTTGATATATCCAACTACATGCTTTCTTCCATGTAGATGTAGTCCCATTCAGGACTGCACACTGAGTGCAGTTCAGGGATTTTACCAAGAAATAGGCTGTGGTCTACTTTGTCAAATGCCCTACTGAGTCTAAGTATACTATATCCACAGCATTTCCATGGTCCACTAGTTTAGTTACTGGCCACATGATCATGGAGATGTCTTCAGAGATTAGCACTGCCCCCTAGAGTTGGGAACGACTAGCACATGTATGTGCGAGGGGAACGTTACCTTTACCTAGGTTGGAGAAGTGTTACTTTACCAATTTCTTACTTCTTTTGACCTTTATTCCTGCTCTGGGTCCCATGGAGCAAATTGAATGGAGCCGGGGGGGGGGGGGGGGACTAACTGTTGGGGTTTGAGCATTAATATAGCTCAAATAGCATCTTACAGATGTATGCATCTGGTATGCAACAAATAAAACAAAAGCAGCATGAAAAAAGTATTTAAAATATTAACATTATGCTTATTGTAGACAAGGGAAACAAGATTGAAGGTAATATTTTCTGCTGTGGTGTGATGGCGCAGAGTTAGAGTGCAGTATTGCAGGCTGTTTCTGCTGACTTCCGGTTGCCTGCAATTTGGCAGTTTAAATCTCACCAGGCTCAACGTTGACTCAGCCTTCCATCCTTCTGAGGTGGATAAAATAAGGATTGTTGGGGACAATAGTCTGACTCTATAAACCCCTTAGAGAGGGCTGTAGAGCACTGTAAAGTGGTATATAATTCTAAGTGTGCTATGGCTATTCTGGTATGTTCAATATGGCATAGCGCAACAGATTCTGAATTCTGACATGTGATTCAGAAAAAAATGGAGCTAAAATCTTCCTGAGATAATTTCCCACATAGTGTTTTTTTTAAGTGTCTGCTGAGAGACTTGTTTTTGTTCCATTGTTTAATAAGGAAAATATTTAAACTCAGATGAAGCTAGACCTTTTAAACACCAATCTATGAGCAGCTAACCATCTAAAATTTCTCAAAAACTGCAAAGATTTCCGACACATGTACAGGACTTGCTCCAAGTCTTAACAAGAAAGGTAGCATAGGCAGTCATTTCTACAGAGAAGTTACGTTATTCTTCCAAAGAAAGAATTCTACCACCCTTTCAGATAACAAGCATTTTTAAACTCATGATAAGCATCTCCACCCCACCTCATTTTTGCTGAGTTCTCAAAATTTAGCAAGCAGAAGTTGACCAAGACCTGCTTCTAGAGCAGGGGTCTCTAACCTTGGCAACTTTATAACATGCTGTCTGAGGAATTCTGGGAGTTGAAGTCCACAAATCATAAAGTTGCCAAGATTGGAGACCCCTGCTTTAGACCAGGGGTGTCAAACTTGATTTTATTAAGGGCCGCATCAGGGTTGTGTTTGACTTCAGGGAGCCAAGATGGGCATGGCAGGGGTGGACATAACCAGCTTGACATCACTTGTATTGAGGGTGCCTGTGGCAGCCTGAGAGCTCTGCCAGCAAAAACGGGCTCCCAATCTCCCTTTCCAGCTGCAACAGCATCCTGCAGCCCTCTGTCAGTGAAAACGGAGCTCGGGAGGGCAACATGTGGCCCGCGATAGGGCAACATGTGGCTGCGATAGCCTCCTGCAACCCTCTGCCAGCAAAAACAGAGACACCACGGTCCATTCCTTCACTGTTTCCAGGGTGGCCTTGCAGGCTAGATCTAAGAACCTCATGGACCGAATCTGGCCCCCGGGCCTTGACTTTGACACCCCTCCTCCAGACCATTCCCTCTTCAATTTTCTTGACAATCTTCTGTTCTGTCCAATAAGTACAGGAAGAACCCTATATTTCAAAACTTTGTCACACATCCAAATGAAACCCCTACACGAAACCCAAAATTCTTAGAAGATAAATCATTTTACTACCATATTTTTTGGAGTATAAGACGCGCCTTTTCCCTCTATAAAAGAGCATGGAAATGTGGGTGTATCTTATACACCGAATACAGCCAATTTTGGCCTCCCGAAGCCCCAACCCCGCATTCCATTTTTGTGCAAAACAGGCAAAACATAGGCCGTTTTTTGCAAAAATGAAGGCATTTTTGCCTCCCCCCCAGCCCTGCTGAAGCCTGCAGACAGAGTGCTCATGGGGAGGCCAAAACCTTATTTTCTTATTTACCTCTTTGAAATCTTGGTGCATCTTATACACCAGTGGTCTTATCATCCGAAAAATACAGTAAATCATCCATCGCTGTTTCAACAATCATTTTACCAAATTCGGTCATTTCAGTGTAGAGGTATACTACGTAGAAAAAGACTTCATTCTGAGCTTACTGATATTTTAAAAGGCTGACACACTCAACTTTCAGGCATACACTCTCTCCATTCACATATAACTCTAAAGTTGATGAGCAAGCAAACCTCTGCATCGCAATAGAAAGGTCACTACAACAAGTTGATGCCAAAAAGTCTTTCTTTGCCACCCTTCAAGCAGAACCCTGCAGCCGATGACACTTTCTAACTTTCATCCTCCAGCCAATTGGCCAGTTTAGACCCTTGAGCCCATCATTCTCTTCTCCCAAGTGAGAAAAGCAGGTGTTCTGATCCAGGCTTCCTTAACAAGCATGAAGCAGAGTCTGGGTCCTGGCAAAACCTCTTTTATTTGCATAACTGTGAATTCCTTTCATTCATAGTCAGCAAGACTAGGCAAACAGACTTTCAGAGGAATATTTATCAACACGAACCTTGTCTCGCTTGGCAAGCTGCCAGATAACTAGTTTCCAAATGCAGGGCAAAGCGACACCTGGCAGAGAGTCTCTTATAATCACGAACAGAACTTTCCTCTCTTGAAATGACGGAAGGAATGAATTGTTTCCAGAAAAAGCCCACTTCCCATTCACTCCTCTTTTGTTTCCTAGGGGAGGGGCCAATCACCTCCAAGGTGTGGCTTTACTCTTGTCAACCCTGCTTTCTTAGTTGTTCTTGCCTTCTGGCATGCACACACTGAGCTTTCCTCAGCCCCCAGGACTGGCCCATGTTCCTCCCCAACCTCCTCACTGTCTGACTTAGTTGCCAACTCTGCAGGCTGCCGGCGGGCCACAACAACAGGGATACTAGAAACCTAAGTTGCTGGCAGCTCTTTCTGGCTTCATATTGGGACTCTAAATTTACCTCTTTCTAACCTAAAGAAAATAAATGCACTTTAGTCTAGAGTGATTTTAATGCACTCTCTCTATCTTTTATTGGGTAAAACTCTGACTCCATCAAAATCTATTTGCATAATGCCATTTTGCTTTATTCTTTTCTGCTGCAGTTTCTTGACCTCTGCAAGCCAATGTGTGATTAACTGAAAAATTCATGGCAATGCTACTTTAATAAAAGGGGACAGAGGTTATAGCAGCTCAATATTCATGATAACCAGCCTTTGATTCCCTGGGCTCAGTAGAGGGTGGCAAGCTGGCAATGAGCAGACTTATAATTGGACCTCCAGTGGGAAAATAATTCCCAATTAACCCCTTCAACAGGGGAGAAGTGAAGAAGAGTTACTTTCTCCATCCATAATGTCTCTAAATTCTAGCTCGTTGCCTAAATATATTGATTGATATTGCTGAATTATTCCATCAAGTTGGAACTTACGCTGTTCACCTAGTCCCCTCCATATGTCATTGTGTTGTAGAGATCTCAGTCAAGGGCTGCAATCAGTCATGTGAATCTTCAGAGTCAGCTGTAAGATCAATTTTAAAATCTGGCCTTAAAAGTAGATGAAATATTTCTAGATGATGTGAATAGTATTGAGGACAAAGAAACATGACTTCTGCTTAATCAAATAAGTCTCTTTTCCCCCAATTTTTTTTATAAATTGTTTAATTTAAACAATTCTAACAATAATAATACAAATCAGTATGTGTCGTCCTAATCTTCCAACTTCAACAATACTATTCCCTTTTCATAATCCTTTATCATTTTCCCATTAATTCATTTAAACATAAATACTGTGTTTCCCTAAAAAAGAAAGAATCTTATTTTCTTTTGACCCCCCGAAATAAGCACTTGGCTTTATTTTCAGGGAGGTCCTATTATTTTTGAATTGCAGGAGGCGGTGAGCGTGGTCACCTCATGGCTGCTGCTGGGTTGCAATATTTTCAGGGGAGGGCTTATTTTAGCGCATGCACTCAAAAGCCCAATTGGTCATTATCCGGGGATGTCTTATTTTTAGGGAAACAGGGTAATATTTCTTTGCACCATGTATTTGTTATTCCCCACTAAATACTATTAATTAATATTTTAAGAATTACTCCTTATTCCACCATAACTTCAATATTCCAAATGTGTAGGATTACTAATAACGCCAAAAAGTCAAATAAGTCTTGAAATTAAATATTTAGAAATGTTTGTTTCATAATTCTTTCTAATTATCTGAGTTTTCTAGATGGATTACAGAGTTCTTTAAAACATCCAAAGTAAAAGCAAAATGCATGAATAAATATCCCAGGAAAAGATAAGGCAACTGCACATCAAAGTGTAAAGACCTTCTTATTAAATAGTATGAAGAAGAAGCAAATGTAAACACAATAAACGGGAGAACATTTTGTTTATGCAATTTTGTATTGCTATGTTTTTAATTCTAGGAAGGATAAAATGACTACAGAAATTTCTGTCTTGGTGCAGAAACATGGTTAGAAATTTGGAGTGTTAATTTTATCAGGTTGGAGTATCCAATACAACCTGATTTATGGGAAATATTTTCTAGTGTTTTGCTTCAGGCAGAAAATGTCTTTTGGATAAAGCCGAAAGTAGTATGTTTGGCACTAACAGGCTTTAGCTGAAACATAAACAAAACAAAACCCTCCAACTCAGTTAAATAGTTCATTTCTATCCTGCCACTCTTCCCCCATGGAGCTCAAGATACCATTAATGGGATTTGGTTTTAGGCAGTCTGAATAAGAGAAAAAAGTAGCATCATAGCACCTGATTTCAAAAGGTAAGTGGATCATTTACGTTGTTAACTATTGTTCTCAATGTTATTTTAAAATGAGGAAAACACTAATACCACAGTATCTCTTAAAATATATCAATTTGTGCCAATGTTTACTGGCCAGGGGTGTCCTTTTGGTGCTACTTCCCTCATGTGGCACATGATGTTAAATAGAATAGAATAGAATAGCAGAGTTGGAAGGACCTTGGAGGTCTTCTAGTCCAACCCCCTGCTTAGGCAGGAAACCCTACACCACTCCAGACAAATGGTTATCCAACATCTTCTTAAAAACTTCCAATATTGGAGCATTCACAACTTCTGGAGGCAAATTGTTCCACTGATGAATTGTTCTAACTGTCAGGAACTTTCTCTTTAGCTCTAAATTGCTTCTCTCCTTGATTAGTTTCCACCCATTGCTTCTTGTCCTGCCCTCAGGTGCTTTGGAGAATAGTTTTGACACCCTCTTCTTTGTGGCAGCCCCTGAGATATTGGAACACTGCTGTCATGTCTCCCCTAGTCCTTCTTTCTATTAAACTAGACATACCCAGTTCCTGCAACCGTTCTTCATATGTTTTAGCCTCCAGTCCTCTAATCATCTTTGTTGCTCTTCTTTGTTCTTTTTCTAGAGTCTCAACATCTTTTTTACATCGTGGCGACCAAAACTGGATGCAGTATTCCAAGTGTGGCCTTACCAAGGCATTATAAAGTAGTTTTAATACTTCATGTGATCTTGAGTCTATCCCTCTGTATATGCAGCCTAGAACTGTTCCCCAACTCATTCTGACATAACTTATTTCACACTATTATGTTGTTGTATCTATATGTTTTTAAACTACACTATGGAAGCCATTCTAATCTCAGTACAAATTGCAGAACAAATTTTAATTGGGTATCCTCAAGCCTGATAAAATAACTTTCACTATTTTGACTTTTTTTTTCTTTTAAATCAGTGACTGGATATACTTACATTTACCAAACAGTAGCAATAGCAGTAGCAATAGCAGTTAGACTTATATACCGCTTCATAGGGCTTTCAGCCCTCTCTAAGCAGTTTACAGAGTCAGCATATTGCCCCCAACAACAATCCGGATCCTCATTTTACCCACCTCGGAAGGATGGAAGGCTGAGTCAACCCTGAGCTGGTGAGATTTGAACAGCTGAACTGCAGAACTGCAGTCAGCTGAAGAACTGCAGTCAGCTGAAGTAGCCTGCAGTGCTGCATTTAACCACTGTGCCACCTTATGTGGAATATGAAGAATATGAAGAGACTAGAAAGTCAAATTATAAACCATCTATGGCTGTGATGGCGAACCTATGGCATGTATGGCATGGGTGGCACACGAAGCCATATTTGATGGCACATCAGTTGTCAGCTCCGGGGTCCATGCGTGTATCGGCTAGCTTATTTTTCACCCTGCGGAGGGGCAGAAGAAGCCATTTTCACCCTCCCCAGGCTTCAGGAAAGCCTCCAGAGGCTTGGGAAGGTGAAAAGTGGCCCCAACGGGCCAATCGGAAGTTCGGAAGTGAACTGCGCATGTACAGGTGGGCAGGGAGATTGCGTGGGCACACCGTAAGAAAGCGGTTCGCAATCACTGGTCTTTCAAGCTTCTCCCTCAATTATAACTATGTCTCATTTTAAAGAAAAGTAACACTGTACCACAGGGGTGTCAAACTCGATTTCATTGAGGGTCGCACCAACGTTGTATTTGACCTCGAGGGGAGGGAGTGGGTGTGGCCATGGTGGGTGTGGCCAATTTGACATCACTGTGGTGACCCGAGTGCTCTGCCAGTGAAAATGGATTCCCAAGCTCCGTTTTTGGCTGCAATGGCCTTCTGCAACCCTCTGCCAGTGAAAGCAGAGCTTGAGAGGGCAGTCTGCCACCCTCCCAAGCTCCGTTTTTGCTGGCAGAAGCACTGCAGGCCAGTCCTTTGTTGTTTCCAGGTTAGCCCTGTGGGCCAGATCTAAGCACCTCATGGGCCAGATCCAGCCCCTGGGCCTTGAGTCTGACACCCCTGCTGTACTATATTGTAAAAAAAGTATTGCAGCAGGATGACCAATAGAAAAATAAATTCCATGTCAAAATATTACTTCCCATGGGGATCTATTTATAGGTTATAAAACCCTTCTGCCTGTAACATTTAAGTAAATGAAATGCAACAATATATCATATGGAGCAACATTTTTTAAAATCAAGATATCTCAACTAGGCTCACTTAAAGAATGTAGCCAAAATCCAATTACACTCCCAAGTAATTGAAACTTCCCTAGTAGAAGGGAAAATGGCAGATGAGTGGGTCCTCCTCTCTTTCCTTCCTCTCTCTGGCCCCTGCACCCACTTGGCTGGTAGCAAGGCCAAGTGACAATTGCCTCTTTTGAAACCAAGGCCCATACCTGAAATCTCTTAATAGTGGTAAGTTTATTTTATTTAGCACATGGCAAATACATGGACTTGTAGTGGTTCAAATGCTAATATCCAGTCCACCCAGCCATTCAAGGACCCGGTGTTCTCTGTTGAAAAAAAAAATCAGACATTGGGCCGGTGTAAGCTCTTTTTTGAAATTTTTTAATTTTATTCTCTTACATACCATTGTAAGTATACATTCGCATAATTGTTGTTCTTCTTTACATTTGTCATTCTTATACATTTGTTATTCCATTTAATAGACTATAATATACAAGTTGGATTGCTTTATTTACCATCCCTTCCGCCTTTTGTAACACCACCTTATTTTCTCTTTCTTTTCTTCCATCCTCCCTTCTTTACTTTCTTTCTTCCGCCTCTCCTTCCCCTTTCTTCTTCCCTTACCTCTCCTCTACTCCTACTCTTCCTCTTCCCCTTCCTACACTCTCTCCTCTTTCTCTCCCTTCCACCCTCCTCTCCTTACCTCTGTCTTCCTTCCCTCCTCTTCCTCTCATTCTCTCCTCCTCTCTCCCTTTCTTTTTCTGTTGTTATAGAGGTCTCTTTCAAATCTCAGTTTATATTTCCTTGGGATGGTATTTCCGCAGACCCAGATATAATTTAGTATCATTCCTTATTCCCTTACCTTCGCTAATCTATCCTATGTTTTTTCGCCAGTGTAAGTTGTTGATGGACATTTGGACACAATGTGGTGGATATTTTGTTAAGGAACACCACAGTCATACTGAGGGGTATAGACAAGACCCCACTTAAACAATGAATCCTGGCAGATACCATGTTGGGTACAGATCCTTTTCAGAGTTGACCAAAGCTGGTCAGGAAGGTCAAAACCTGGCACCTTTTGTGTAGGGTCATCTATGTAATTGTCTATATCTGGGCATCCAGCAGCCCATTTGGCTTTCCACTGTGTGTTGATGTCAAAGTTGTTAGGTAGCTGTTGAGCGAGTGCCAGCAAGTGCCAAAGTGGTAAGTGATTGGGGAAGGATGCCTGCTGGCAAAGTAGGGTAGCTGGGAGATGTTGGCAATTAACCAGTGAGCCCTTTTTCTCCCTGGATGGGGTGGGCTCAGCGTGGAATGGGTTTGGGGAATTGATGAGCAATTTTCCTCATGGTCCTTTCCCCCCTCCCCCTTTCTCCCCAGTAAAGTAGTGGAAATTTCCACAGGTCAACCAAAAATGAGAAAGGGAAGAAAGCATCACTGGGGCTCTGCTGGAAGTCAGGAAGGGAAGGGGAATGGTGCTAGAATCAGTGGTGGGATTCAGCCAGTTCGCACCACTTTGGGAGAACTGGTTGTTAAGTTTCTGAGAAGTTTGGTGAACTGGTTGTTGGAAGAAATCATTAGGCCAGAGAACTGGTTGTTAAATTATCTGAATCCCACCACTGGCTAGAATATATTATATGTGGCAAGAAGGATGATCCATTGTATCTTAAGTTGTCTAGTAATACAATGTTTCTCATAATTAAGTGCTAGAATGGAATGGTATGGAATGGAATGGAAATGGAAATGGAAATGGAAATGGAGTGGAGTGGAATGGAATGGAATGGAAAGGGAATGGAACGGAACAGAACAGAACAGAACAGAACAGAACAGAATAGAATAGAATCTGGAAGGGACTGTTCTGACTCAGCCTTAGCAGAAACAAGAAACAGACTCCTTGTCCCGAAAACCCTCTCTTCATTTAGTTACTGTGAATTACTGGCATTCACACACCGAAAAGTCCAGGCAATAATCTTTCAAAGGGTTAACTGCAGTACAGACCTTATCAGTTCCTTGGGATAATTGCCAGGCCAGGACCTTCCAGCTGCACAGCTGTAAATTAAATTTTGGCAAGCAGTCTCTGAGGCACAAACCACAATGAGCAAATCTTCAGAAATAAATCCGAACGGTTGTCTTCTACAACCACCACTCCCATTTATTCCACAGCCAGGGAGGGGCCATTCAACATCCATGTGTGCCTTTCTTCCCGAGTCGGCTCATGCTTAGTTGTTCTACTTTCCTAACAGCTCTGTGCATACGCACATCTGGAGCAGGCCCCATCTGTTCTTCCTCACCACTTATCTCCAACTCTGAAGGCAGCTGGGAAATGTCGGGTGGCTCTGGCTCTATCTCTGTCTCCACCATAGAGCATCCATAAGAGCCATCCCCAGACTCCAGGACTAGCCCAAGTTCCTCCCCAACATCTTCACCATCCAAGTCTGCCGCCAGCTCTGCTGGCAGCTGGTGGGTCACAACAGGGACCACAAAGGCTTTCTAGTCCACCCCCCTATTCTGGCAGGAGACCCTATACCATTTCAGACAAGGAGCTGTCCAGTCTCTTCTTAAAAACCTCCAATGATGAAACACCCACAATTTCTGAAGGCAAGCTGTTCCACTGGTTAATTGTCCTTTTTTTAATAAAGATTTTTATTGACAAACATGTAAAATACACACACACAAAAAAGTTAGACATACACCAAATTTATACAATACAGTACGAACAGGAACTTCCTATTTTTTATAATAGCAATCATCAATCGATACCGCTCACCTTATATTATTTCCCCTTCTATTATATTTCATTTAGATTTTACCATTCTTAATTGTCCTTAATGTTAGGAAGTTTCTCTTTAATTCCAGGTTGCTTCTCTCTGATCAGTTTCCAACCGGTTCCACCACAAAAGCGCGTAGGACAAAATCGCGCTCGACAAAAGCGCGCTGTGACGTCATCACAGCGCGACGAAAAAGTTCGAAAAATGTAAAAATAAAGCGAAAACCTTACCCTAAGCCCCCCAAACCTAACCCTAAACCTAACCCTAAACCTAACCCTTCACCTAACCCTAAACCTAACCCTAAACCTAACCGTTAAAGTAACGAAAAACCTAACGCTAACCCTTAACCTAACCCTAACGCTAACGCTAACGCTCTAAAGCTAACCCTAACCCTTAACCTAACCCTAACCCTTACCTTTATGTGAATCGGCTTGCTTTAATTTAATTTTTATTAATTTTTATTTGAATTTTTCAATCTTTTTCGTCGCGCTGTGATGACGTCAAAGGCGCGATTTTGTTGATCGCGCTTTTGTCGTCCGCGCTTTTGACGGGTCACGGCTTGAGCAGGTGTTTGGACTAGAATTCCTCCAAGGTCCCTTATAACTCTGTTATTCAGAGATGATATCCTCCCGGTTCAGCCCGGTTCAACCCGGTTCAGCCACACTGGTAGGAACGATTATCATTGGTTCTGTGAACTGGTAGTAAAGAAAAAGCTTTTGAGGATCGCACAGCTCAGCTGTGAGCTGCACGATCGTTGGAAGCTTTTTTCCTCTGCTTTTTAAAGTATTTTTTCCCTGCCAGTTCGGGTGAATAGACAGGAAAAAATACTTTAAAAAGCAGGGAAAAAAGCTTCCGAGGATCACGCAGCTTAGCTGATCCATTGGAACACACACCCACCCACCCACACACACACACACACACACACACACTCTTTTTAAAACATTTTTTTTCCTGTCTGGCAGTTTTCCCAAACTGGCAGGAAACAAAATGCTTTAAAAAGTGAAAAAAAGTTGACCATACCCATCCAATCACATGACCACCACCACCCACCACCACGCCCACAGAACCAGTGGCCAAAAAACCATAGATTTCACTACTGCTGTTATTCTGTTACTTAAAGCAACAGAATGAAGTCCCATGTTCTTTGCTCTAATCAGACACTACTGCATGTATTGTGCCCAGTTCTGGCACTGCTTTAAAGGGATTGGGGGAAATTGAAACAGATTCGGAAAAGAGCAACAAAGACGCTGAGGAACTGAAAGGTTGTTAGAGGAATTGAATGCATTAAGTCAGTTCGTTTTGAGAGAAGATGAGAATATCCTAACTCTCCTCAATTATCTAAAAGAATGACCTAAAGAAAACACCCAGAAGAAGGTCCAGATGTTTTTTCTCCCATTCCAGAATGCCAAAAGATTGGGTTTAAGTTACAGAAAGACAGTTGTTGGATACTATAATTATTATTACACAGGCAAGACTCCCTTTTGTTGTAAGTATTGAGGCAGACACTGGATACTTCAAATACTTTGGTGTCCTGCACTGATAAGGGATTCCACCAATTGTCTTAAAACAGTGATGGCTAACCTTTTTGTGCTCACGTGCAAAAAGTGCACGTGTGAGTGCCCATAATACAATGCATGTGAGACCCCTGCGCGACCCCTCCATGCCCTGTTTTGGGCCTAGCAGGCCTCCCTGAAGCCTCCTGGGACCAAAAACGGGGCACGGATGCGCGCCGCACCTCTCCCAGGTGCTCCCCGCCCCCGCGCATGCGCATGCAACCTACCCACCCACCACGCTGTCTTCCACCTGCACAGCAGAGACCCGAAAATCAAGTGGCGGGAGGCAGGGCTGGGTTTCTCGCCCCGTTCCAACCGGATCGGTTGGAACGAGGCTGGCGGCGTCCTCGCGCACGCATACGGCGTCCTCGTGCATGCACGTGGCGCGTGCGTGCACGCACACGGCATGCGCATGCGTACTAGCGTCTGCGTGATGCTCCAGCTGCTCCTGGAGGATCACGCAGGCGCTGTATGCGTTCTGCGCATGCGTGGAAAGCGCAGAATTTGTAAAAACCGGGTAAGGAGCGGGCGCGGGTGTGCGGGCGTGCGCGGGCGTGGGGGGGGGGGCTTCGCCGTTCCCGGAAGTTACTTACTTCCGGGTTCGGCGACCAACCGGATCGCAGGGACCGGTGCGAACCGGTCGAAACCCACCCCTGGCGGGAGGTGAGTGCGCATGCTCAGTGGAGCTGAGCTCAGCCAACGACTCGCGTGCCTGAAAAGAGGGCTCTGTGTGGTACATGTGCCATAGGTTCGCCATCACAGTCCTAAAAGGATGCTTCCAGTTAAGATTCTGCAATTCTATAAAATTCAGCACTTCACAAAAATCAGTAAAATTATGGAATATTTATTTTGTATTTATATTTTTTTATAAATAACTAATTTTGATAATTATATAGTTGTTGCACACACTTTTCTTTCCAATTTTCTTACATATCATATCAGTCAGATACAGATCACTGCTCTATCTCTAATTATTTATTCCAAAAGGAATAAGAAGGGATAAGTACATACGGATAGCTGCAGCGCTAAAGACCAGAAGGCCTTCAAACTTTCCAGTTCGGTGCCCTTGTAATCAAAAAGTTATGAGGCCATGCAAGGGGAAAGGTGTGAATGAAGGTTACTATTAGTTGCGAAGTTTCTATGAATTAGTATGATAATTTTCCTACAATCGATATATGAAGTTGAATATCATGGAACCGAGTTTTAGGAGTGAGCTTCAAAATTTTTTAGCAATGGGTTCTCTGCCCAGTTTCTGGATGGGCGTGGCCATGTTGGGTGTGGCCTAGTCAGACTCCTGCACCACGGTGGGAGGGGGGCGTTTTCACCCTCCTCGGGCCCGGAGGCTTTCCTCGAGTCTCCAGGAGGGTGAAAACGGCCTCCCCTGGGCTCCAGAGGCCTTCCACAAACTAGCTGCGTGGAGACTCCTGGGAAGGGAAGGATGCGGTGGGTGGTATGGGCGGGGCCAGCCAGGGTGGGATTTGCAGGTTCGCCGAACTGGGCAGATCCTTAGCTAGAGGATCACCCAAACCCATGCGAACCTGCAGCAGCAGTATTGTAAGAATTGGTATATGGTACCAACATTTAAATGACATCTTATAGTTCCCATGCAAGCAAGCGACTGTTCACACCACCACCCTTGTACATATTCATTAACTGGTCTCTGACCTTCCTCAGAATACATTTCTCTACATCCTGGGGGCAGGGAAGCCTCCTGATTCTTCCTACTGCTACCATTAAGATGGGTCTCGCATCATTGTGCATCTCACTACAGCAATACACACGCGGATCCTTGTTCCTTGAGGCACATCATTTCCAATTGGGAGCAAATACTGTTGGTTTTCATTAATCTGCCAGTTTCTTGACTTTCCTTTCTCCCTCCCCCCTCCCTCTTCTCTTTCCCTTTTCTGCTTCAAGGCAGGTGAGTGCATCAATTTTCTTCTCATCTATGGCAGTTAAATTAAATGGAATCGGCCTGATTGCTGAAAATCAAAGAGAAGGCTGATAAAGCAATTAAATCCCTCTAATTCCTTCTCTTGAAAAGGTGCAGCTTGGCTCACAAGCTAATTAACTTCATAATGAAAATCCTTCTTCGCCCTTTTAGGCTTTCTCTTTTTTCCTTTGTTTTTGATGGGGGCTTTCCACTGCCTGAGGAAAGAAGGGGACATTGGGTTAAGTAATGTCACAAGAACCCCAAATACACCAGTTGTTATGGCTACTTGTGGCATTATCAACTCCTTTCAGGATTTAGTAAAGAGCACTTACAGGTACACAAGCACATGAACACATACTTGGACGTACGTATTATCTTGGGCAGTGATGGGATTCAAATAATTTAACAACCGGTTCTTTGCCCTAATGACCAGATGAGTAGGTGGGGCTCGGTGGTCATGTGACTGGGTGGGTGGGGCCAACTCAATGTCACTCATGTCGATGGAAGCTTCGCCTTAGCTGTTACAATGTAATAAGGGTTAACCGGAGAGGCAGTTTTTGTAAGCAGGGCAATAAAGTTTATGCAAGAAAACACCAGACTGTTTCCTTCCTGTTTTCCTTACAGGATTAGCCCTGTAAAGTGGAAAAAAACATAATTAGATTTTTTCTAACAACCGCTTCTCTGAACTGCTTAGAAAGTTAACAACTTTAACAAGAGCCAAAGTTCTCTTGAATGGGGATCTAACAGAAAAAATAGAGATAAAGAAGGGAGTAAAACAAGGATGTCCCCTTTCTCCACTCCTGTTTATATTAACATTATAAACACTACTAAACAAAGTTAGAAAGGATCAGGAGATACCAGGACTAAAAATTAGAAAGGAAGAATATAAAATTCAAGCTTTTGCCGACGACCTAGTGTTCATTTTGGAAGACCCTTTGGAATCCGACCCCAAATTAATTTTAAAATTAGAGGAATTTGGAGAGGTAGCAGGTTTAAAGATTAATAAAAACAAAACAAAAATAATTACCAAAAACATGATGAAAAAACAAGAGTGTGAATTGGAGATTATGACTAAAATGCAAATAACTAAAAAAGTTAAATATTTGGGAATCTGGGTGTTGGCAAAATACTCTTCAATTAAGGAGGACAATTATAATAAATTAATAACACAAATAAAAAAGTACAGAGAGCTGGAAAAACATACAACTGTCACTCATGAGATGCATAGTCACAATAAAGATGAATATACCTCCAAGAATTTTATTTTTATTCCAAGTAGCATCAATAAATTCAGGCAAATTATTTTTTCAAGAACTAAACAAATTAACTTCTAAAATTATATGGCAAGGAAAAAAGCCAAGGATTAAATTAAAACCACTGCAGGATAGCAAGGAAAGGGGAGGCTTAACACTCCCAGATTGGGGATTATATTTCCAGGCAGCATCACAAACATGGCTGATGGAGTGGATTGAACCGAAAAACAAGAGAATATTGGTGTGAGAAGGGCATGACCTGCATTCTTGATGGGAAAGATAAAAACCACAAGTATTTTCAACGACACTTAATTAGAAATGCGCTGCTACAAAATTGGCAAAAAAATAAAAAAAAAGTCCATTGTATTAAAATCCCAAATTGGTTTTCTCCAATAGAAGCAATGAAGCACCCAAATTTTACAAAGTAACAAGATATAAAGACTTAATAAGTGAGCAAGGGAATTTGAAAACAATGCAAGAATTGACAGATCAAGGTACAAAGGTAAACTGGCTTACATACATGCAAATCAATTTGAGATAAAATAGCGACATTAAAACATATGAATTGCAACTGGAACAACAGGAATTAGATAAGATAATTCAAAATATGGAGAAGAAAATGATTGGGAGAAGATGCAAATTTTTGCTGAAATATAAAATGGAGGAGAAGGTTGTCAAGGAAACTATGGTAAGATGGGCAAAAAATTTCGGCTATAATATTGAATTGGAAAGATGGGAAAAATTTTGGGGAACAAATTTGAAATTGACTATGTCTGTGGCATACAAGGAAAACCAGTACAAAATGTTTTATAGATTGCATTTGCCACACGCGAGACTTGCAAAAATTTATCCCCAATGTGTTGGAAATGTGAGAAATCATATGGGGCATACTACCATACATGGTGGACATGCAAGGCAGCAACATAATTTTGGGATAAAATAAAAAACTGGTTGGAAGCTATAATAGGGAATGATATAGATTGGAAACCAGAGACATTTTTATTAGGCATAACCACAACAAAATACAATAATGAGACTTTATACCTAATTCTACATATCATCACAGCAGCTAGAATCGCATATGCACAGAAATGGAAGAATAACACGATACCGAATGAGGATGAGATAATACGGAAGATCTTAGAATGCGCAGAGATGGATAAATTGACCAAGTAAATCCAAGGAAAGGAGGAAACTGAGCACTATTTAATTGGTATAAATGGCTAGATGATAGAAACAGCAAATAAGAATCTGGAAAATATAGTTTGTATTATAGAAGAAGTAGAAATTAGTGATATGAAGGTAGGAAAAGTAGGATTTACAGAAGTAGAAAAAGTTATTTATTAGTAGAAGAGCAATAAGGACTGTCTGATACAAATAACCAAACATAAATTGATAAGCAAAAGAGTAAGAAATAATAGGATGATAAATGTAAAAATGTATAAAGGTGGATTGAGAGGGAAAAAATGTTTGTAAAGATGCACCGATAGATATCTGCTGTAAGAAGGAGTGGGGAGGTCTGATGTTATTTGTAAGTGTTGTGTATGTTTTTGTCAATGTACATAAGCGTTTACAATAAAAAAAAATTTTTTTTTAAAGAAAGTTAACAACCGGTTCTCCCCGATAGCTACGAACTGGCTGAATCACACCACTGATCTTGGACATTTTGCTTCGAATCACTTACCCTAAGAGTTTACTTTTATAATTCATTCCCCATTCCGGAAATGATAGGGATTTGTATGCAATGTGTGGTCTGGTGACTACTGTGGTTCACAAGATAACTGAAATTGGTTCCTAGTGCTTCTTTACCAAGCCTCTTGAGATTATGAATTCCTACAAGATTTCAAATGGGGACACCATATTTCAGTTCCATGGTGCTCACGGGTTCTATATTGCTTTTGAGAACATAGGGCATCTTTTAGCTTAAAGAAAAGGCTGATAGAACATCTAGGAAGAGGAAAACACCTAATTCATTGCAGTGTTATATAAACTACCAAAAATTAAATTTTGTTATGAGGCATGCTTTAAATATGGATTATCCCTAAAGCATCATTAAAAGTTGAGAGAGTATTTATGAGAAAGACAGCCAATGTACATTGGCAGAAAGTGGTGACTTTCAGTATTTGTTGTTGTTGTTGTTAGTTGTGAAGTCGTCTCTGACCCATCGTGACTCCATGGACAACATTCCTCCAGGCCTTCTTGTCCTCTACCATCCTCTGGAGTCCATTTAAGCTCATGCCGACTGCTTCAGTGACTCCATCCAGCTACCTCATTCTCTGTCATCCCCTTCAATCTTGCCTTCAATCTTTCCCGGCATTAGGCTCTTCTCCAGTGAGTCCTTCCTTCTCATTAGGTGGCCAAAGTACTTGAGTTTCATCTTCAGGATCTGGCTTTTTAAAGAGCAGTCAGGGTTGATCTCCTCTAGGACTGACCGGTTTGATTGCCTTGCAATCCAAGGGACTTGCAGGAGTTTTCTCCAGCACCAGAGTTCAAAGGCCTCCATTCTTTGCCACTTCAGTATTTAGTTTTAGATAATTTAGAATTGAAGTACTATCCAGTTTTGCAATATATAAATCTTGAGATTCATATAGAACCATATCTGATACACAAAAAACTTGTTTTTTACACATAAAACTTTTTTAAAAGGGATACTTATGCTGATAGTTTATTTATTTTATTTGTCAAAGAAAAATTACAAATTCATACAATAAGAAAATCAAAGTGTGACAGGGATGATTGGCACACCTCTTAAATATAAAATAGGCCCACAGAAGTTAAGTTGGAATTAAAACTGTGAAAGTTAATGACTGAGACAGCTGATACAGGTAAAATATACCCTACTTTGACAATTCTGTTACAAAACATGAATTTTTGAAATTGAGCTAAGAGCAGTTTACATTAAGTTTAAAGTGGTTGTTTGCACACAGTACATTACAATTAAAGCTTAAAAAGTCATTTACAGGTAAAGCGTTACTATGTACAATTTTGTATGCACTGCCCAGAGCTTATCTCTGAGAGAGATGGGTTATGTGGAAATAAAAACATAAATAAACAATTAACATGGCTCCCCAAGCTTTACAGAAGCATAATTTCAAAATTCCAGGGTATTACAATAAGACTAGCAAACAATTTCACTTCAACTTACAACAATTCATTTAATGACTATTTGAAGTTACACTGAACATTGCTTGGAGGGTCGTTTTGAGCGCTCCGAAGGCTTCAGGGACCTTCAGGAGGCTTCCCTGAAGTCTCCAGAGCTGTCAAAACTTCTGGTTTGCCCATAGGGTCAGTTTTTTGCGCTCCCGAGGCTTCAGGGAAGCTCACGAAGCCTCCGGGGCGCCTCCAGGTGCGCGGGGTAGGCTCTTTTCGCCCTCCCCAGGCTCCTATAAAGCCTCTGGAACCTGGGGAGAGCGAAAAATGGCTTTAAAAAGGGTGAATTCAGCTGGCCAGTGCGCGCATGCTGACAGGGCAGCACCTTGCGTGCCCTGACAAATGACTCCATGTGCCACCTGTGGCACGCGTGCCATAGGTTCGCCATCACTGAACTACTGTATACTGTCTATACTGTTTGCTGTTTATTGCAAGGAGGGAAATTGCTGGGAGGCAGAGGCAAATATTTTCCCCTTATTTTCCTCCCTAAAAGCTAGGTGCGTCTTATACTCTGAAAAATGGTACTGTCACCACATTGAAGAATAAATATGCACTTACACAATTAAAATTCTACTAGAAATGAACAATAGGAAAATTAATAAAAACGGGAGAATTTTCATTATTGATTGCATAACTGATGTCAATGGGCAAAGGGATGCCAAATATTTAACATTGACTCAAATTTCATTTTTAATTTAATTAAGAGTTCCTAAGTCTTATTCACATTTGGATGCCAAAAAGATATCATCTGCATACCTTAAATTATTAGTAGTTTTGGTTTCATGTTTTGATTCCAGCTGTATTATCTTCCATTCCTGCTATTCTTGTAATTTATTTGCCGCACCTTAAGCAGGTGTGGGTACATTATACATTATTTTTTCCCTACTTTTTCTGTTCTCAACCACTGTTTTACCAGATGCAGTTTTTGCATTAATTTCTTGTTTGTTGTAAAGGTTATGAATCTGAAAACAAAAATGATTATTTTTTACAAAAGATAATTTACTATATTTCCCAGAGGGTCATATTACTAATTTTACCATGCCTCTTTCACTTCCAGAATTTACAATAGTATTACATTAAATCTAAAATGGGACTCAGTGGCTCAGTGGCTAACATGCTGAGCTTATTGATCAGAAAGGTCGGCAGTTCGGCAATTCGAGTCCCTAACGCCACGTAACGGAGTGAGCTCCCATTGTCCCAGCTTCTGCCAACCTAGCAGTTCAAAAGCATGTAAAAACGCAAGTAGAAAAATAGGAAGCACCTTCGGTGGGAAGGTAACAACGTTATGTGCACCTTTGGTGTTTAGTCATGCCGCCCACATGACCACAGATACGTCTTCAGACAGTGCTGGCTCTTTGGCTTTGTAACAGAGATGAGCACCGCCCCCTAGAGTTGGGAACAACTAGCACATATGTGTGAGGGGAACCTTTACCTTTACCATGGAGACATCTTTACATGCTTTCGAACTGCTAGGCTGCCAGAAAGTGGCACAAGTAACGGGACCTCACTCCATTACGCAGCACTAGGGATTCGAACCACCGAACTGCTGACCTTTCTGATCAACAAGCTCAGCATCTAAGCCATAGAGCCACCACGTCCCTGCACCTTTACCTTACAATGGAGCTTTTCAGCCAAATCTCTGATTTTTAATTTTAATCAGATAAGTATCACAGAACCTAGCCATTATTGTACGTTCTAACCATACACCTTCTTCCTCAAAAAATGTGGATGCTAAGAAACAGCTGTTGGATACTGGACATTAAAAGTAGCTATTTTAATACAGAGAGTATAGACTGTTCCAACTATAGAAGAGCCAACACAGGCAAGATTAAGATGAGAGTGTCAAATTTCTGGTAATAATAGATTTTTAATTAGAATTTTCAGGAAGACTTCAATCAAAGAATGAACACTCAGATTGTGAACTGTTCTGACCCCCTTGTCGAGGCAAGCTTAACTGGAATGTACTTTAATAGCAAGATACCAAGAGCTCGGTGGCTTAAAGCCAAGCAGAACAAACAGATAAGGACCTTGGCAGCAACTCAGACAAACTCAGCAGCAATAAACACAGATAAGGCTTGGCAGCAATCCAGTCTGCTAAGCTCACAGTAATGTCCTCCAACATTCAATCCTGCGTTGACTTCTGCAAAGAGTGGCGTGTGCACCAGTAGCTTTTTATAATCTGGAGAGGAGCCTAATGACCACCAGCTGAGTTCAATCACTCCTGTAATTGTGTAATTGTTCCTGATGCCTAGTAGCTCTTTGATGGCATGCATCCAGGAACAACTCACTACTGGCCTCTGGCTCACTCTCCCTTGTCTCCTCCCCACTGGTCCAAGGCTCAGGTGCCTCCTGGTGGCCAACCAGCCTCTCTGTGCCCTGCTCGGAGTCGGAACCCTGTCCAGGATCCTCCACATCCTCCAGAGCCGACTCAAAGGGCCCCTCACTGTTGGAGTCTGGTGGCAGCTCCAACGGCACCTGCTGGGCCACAACAGTGAACATACCTAATATTCTCTCTTCCTATTTTCCCCAAAACAGCACACTATCAGTTGAGTTGGGCTGAGAGAGAGTGATTGGCCCAGGCACCCAATTGGCTTTCATCATTAAGGTGGGATTAGAACTCAAGTCTCCTAGTTTCTAACCTGATGCCTTAACTAAACTACCACTATTGGTAGTAAGGTTTCAGTGTCAACTTCAGGTACAGCCTCATGTAAAGTGAATTTCATTCATTCATATGGAAGATACAAGGGGCCTGAGTGAAGTACATTCACTCTAGGCATGACTAAAATTGGCACACCATCTTTAATTGAATTATGGGTCTCTTTAACAATTTCCTGGATCTACTTCCTTACTCTCTTCCCTTATTACCTTAACTAGCTAAGTCCACAAAAGCCGAGGTAGCACAGTGGTTAGAGTGCAGCACTGCAGGCTACTTCAGCTGACTGCTAGCTGCAGTTCAGCAGTTCAAATCTCACCAGGCTCAAGGTTGACTCAGCCTTCCGGTGGGTAAAATGAGGAGCCAGATTGTTGGGGGCAATAGGCTGACTCTGTAAACGGCTTAGAGAGGGCTGTAAAGCACTGTGAAGAAGTATATAAGTACTAAGTGCTAAATTTATAACAGATTTTTACATCAATTTTAACGTCTGGATTAGTATCAATTTGGCATGAAAAAGGGGCCAAAATGCAATTTTCCAGAAATATTATATCACAATTTTTGAACAGATCTAAAAGTAAAGACTAAACTGATCCAAAATGGTGGCAATGGAGAAAGCATTGTTATATCTCATGGAGTAAAGTTGCTATTAAACTAAGATAAAATGGTAGGAGAGGGTATCTATTCTATTCTACTTCAGTGGTAGAAGCCTCAAATCACTGAAGTATTTTTGATTTTGGGGTTTTAATTTTAAATGAGATTGTGGAAGAAGGATTTGAACAGTCCTTTTCAAAGGGCACGCATTAGAAGTTCCCACATGGGGCAAAGGGCTTGGGATTCACCTATAGTAGAAAGTTGTTGTGAGTTTCTTGTAGTCTTTGTGGTGCAGCGATCTTCATTCTACCTATCCTCACAAGCCAAGCCAAACCCAACCCACTTGACATCAATACAGAAGGACTAGATCAGACATTCAGACCTTGCTTATCAATGGAGACTGAGTGGAGCAAGTGGCCAGTTTTAAGTTTTACAGTGCTGTCATAGTAGAGGACCTGACCTGGGGTGCTCACATTGCAGCACTGGTCAAAAGAGCCCAGCAGAGATTATACTACCTGAGACTTCTCGGGAAACAACAATTGAATGAAAAACTGCTAGCGACCTTCTACCGCTGCACCATAGGGAGTAGTTTAACTTATAGCACCTGTACAGTATATGGTTTGCCAATTGCACAGTGGCAGATAGGACAGTGCTCCGGAGGGTTAACGCCATTGCCCAGAGGATCATGGGTTGCCCTCTCCCCTCTTTGGAAGAGCTTTATAGCTCCCACTGCCTTAAGAAAGTTCAAAACATTCTTAAAGATCCATCTCATCCTGGGCATCCTTTTTTTTAACTATTACCATCTGGCAGACGGTACAGGACAATTAAAAACAAGGACAAATAGGCTGAAAAACAGCTTCTATCCCAGAGCAGGAACTATATTGAACGCCACTCTATAGTGTAATATTAATGCAGTGTCAGGGGTTTTCAATTCAATTCTATAGAATGTGAAGTGTGTTTCTTTGTGTTTTATTTTTTATGTATAATGTACATTGAAGATGGCATTTAATTTCATTGTATGAGGTGCAATGACAATCAGGTAAACTTAAACAATTTAAATCCTGTACACAATCTTTATCAGATGATGCTGAATTTTAATGTATGGTTGGGTAATAAACTTGCAGAAAATGAATGGAAGTTGTAAATATTTTATTTTTTATTTCTTTGAATCTATTTTATCTGAATGCAACTAGCTTCCCTGTATACTGCTCGGCCGCCTCCACTGCTTTCTTGCCAATTGAGCCCAACAACATCTGCTACCCTGACACATTTGCCATCTTGCATTCTTGGGCCATGCCCTCACCCAGGGCCTGGATCCCAGAGCAGCAGTGGGAGAGAAAAACAGTAGTCAGCTGGAGGCAGCAGAGTTAGGTAAGTGGTAGCAGAGAGTGCATAGAGGCCAAAAAGCTGTGATGGATGGGGAATGGGAAGACACAGAAAGGTGGTGGAGTTGAAGTGCCCCCGCAGACCTGCATCACACCAATTGTTAAGCCCCTGAATTTTGATAAGCGGAGGCACTGCAACAGCCATAACATCAAGGACCAGAGGTAACTACCATAGTCACTTTAGAATTTTGAAATGCAACAATCAATGGTGGGATTCAAAATTTTTTACTACTGGTTCTGTGGGCATGGCTTGTTAGGCGTGGCAAGGGAAGGATACTGTAAAATCTCCATCACCTCACCACTCCAGGGGAAGGATACTGTAAAATCTCCATTCCCTCCTCACTCCAGGAAAAGGATATTGTAAAATCTACATTCCCTCCCCACTCCTGGGGGAAGGTTACTGCAAAATCCCCATTTCCTCCTGATCAGCTGGGACTCAGAAGGCAGAGGATAGATGGGGGCAGGGCCAGTACTACTCAAAATTTCTGCTACTGGTTCTCCAGAACTTGTCAGAACCTGCTGAATACCACCTCTGCCAACAATGATTTCCTGAAGTTATTCCTCCTCCTTCTAATCAAATCATTCAAGATTTAAATATGAACATTTAATAATATTTTTAGTGAAATGTTTTTTTTTTTAAAGATAATTTTAAAAGGCTAACATTGGGGTTTGCAATTACGGAAGAGAGGGAAAATCAAATACGGTAGAAAGAGCAATAACAGGAAGTGAAAGAACTTGAAGCTGTGCTAAAAATATGCCTGTCCATGTAATGTGCCCTGCCCTATATTGGAATTACATCTACAACTTATCGAAGCAATATTTTGGAAAAAAAGGATGTTTATTACCAATAAAGAAGAATATTTATGGTGACACAGTGGTTAGAATGTAGTATTGCAGGCTGACTCTGTCCACAGCCAGCAGTTCGATCCTGACTGGCTCAAGGCTGACTCGGCTTTCCATCCTTCCGAGGTGGGTAAAATGAGTACCCAGATTGTTGGGGGCAAGAGGCTGACTTTGTAAACTGTTCAGAGAGAGCTGTATAATACTATGGAGTGGTATATAAGTCTAAGTGTTTTTGTTATTCCCATTGGTAGCTCAGGGTTGAAATAAGGGGTCCTTGGTCCTCTCTCAGCTTGATTAAGTATTTGTTTGTTTTGTTTGTTTTTGTTTTTTGTTTGTTTATTTGCTTGTTTGCTTATTTATTTATTTATTTATTTATTGTAATTTGTCAAATAGAAACAAAAACAGGAATAATATAAAAATACAATGACAGGGACTATAGGCACGTTAGTGCACTTATGCACACCCCCTCTATGTACCCCCTAAGTATGACGTGAGGTCCACAGAAGTCAATTTGTGACTAAAACTGTGAAAATTTGTAGCTGAGACAACTGAATCAGGTAGAGCATTCCAGATTGTGACAACTCTATTACAGAAATCTCATTTTTTACAGTCAACTTTAGAACATTCACATTGAGTTTAAAGTGATTGTTAGCTTGCATATTATTGCGATTAAAACAGAAAACATTACTATGTACAACTTTGTATGTAATCCCTAAGTTTGACTGCAAGGGATGCAGTTCCAAGTTATCCAAACCAAGAATTTCGAGCCTAGTAACATAGGGAATTCTATTATATACAGAAGAGTGCAAAACTTTTTTTCGTAAAATACTTCTGAACCTGCTCAATTGTACTAATGTCAGATATACGGTAGGGATTCCAAACAGTTGAACAATACTCTAAGATTGGTCTAGTGTACGTTTTATCAGCTCTAGTTAGCCATACAATGTTTCTCTGTTAGAAGTACCATATTTTGCAGAGTATAAGACGCACCTTTCCCACCCCCCCAAAGAGAGTGAAAATTTGGGTGCGTCTTATACACTGAATGTAGTCCCACCCACCCACCGGCCCCAATCCTTTGGCCTCTGCCTCCCAGAAATTTACCTCTTTGCAGCAAAAGGGGGCTTATGGAGGCTTCAATAAGCTAAAGCAATCCCTGCAGCCTGTAACAGCTGATGATCAGGAGAAATTGAAAGTGAAACTTGCTGTTTGTTCCATGAGGCAAATTGCTGGGAAGCAGAGGCAGATTTTTTTTTCTTGTGCTAATCAGGCTGTTTGCTGCAAAAAGGTAAGTCAACAACTATAAATGCCTATTGAATGTTCAAATTATTAATCTTATTTTTTTAAAGACTGCTTTATTATTATTCTAGACTACTTAACAAAATGAAGAAGCTTTTTGAAATAAATGCTTCATCTGAAGAGGCCCCATGCTATTGTTTTAAAAAGTGCTATTCTTTTAAATAAGCAGAGAATAATTATACTTCCAGAAAGGACATCAATTTTAACAGCCTCTGTACAAGTATAGTCTGAAATATAACACTACAAACAGTGTATATTGTCTGTACTGTTTGTTGCAAGGAGGCAAATTGCTGAGAGGCAGATATTTTTCCCTTGTTTTCCTCCCCCAAATCTAGGTGTGTCTTATATTTTGGAGCATCTTATACGCCGAAAAATACGGTAGACCTAACAGACAATACAGATATGTAAAGAAAGGGGGGAAAGTGAAAAAATTGATTTGGAGTAACATAGTGGTTACCCTTTTGTTCAGAGTCAGAGAAGTTAAGTCTTGTTAAAGGCAGTATCACAGTGCTCAAACAGGAGGCTTTGTGTTTTCCTACAAATGAGATTATTTCCTAAATTGTGCCATTTGTTCTGACAGGCAGGGTGGCTGGGAAAGCCGAAAACAGAACAGTAGGGGGGCCGACTACATGCACAGTGAGAATCTGGGAAAAGAAGAGGCAGAACAGTGTGAGATCCTGGACACAACCCAAGTGCCTGCCTCAACCTTCTGTCGCAGCAGCTCCAAAAAACGGGGAAGAGAACAGCTGGCTGTAGTGCTTCAGAACAAATGCTGAGAAGCACCTGCCCATCTTCCCAGCACACTTATTCCATGTTGACTGGAAGGTTGAGCGGACTTCTCCAGCACTGGATTTCAGGGAACATATACATCTGTCATTCAGGGATGGTTGCATAGGTGTTCTTTATATTTCTGCATAGGTAACATTCTGGCTAAGGGGACTCCAGTAGCGAAGCATAGAACAGGAAATCAGATCATCCCATCAGCAAGTAGACACACACCTCCTCACACAATGCAGTTAGGATTTGGAATATCTGCAGATCATCCCATCTGCAGCCATCTGCAATTTATGCTGAGCCATCAACTCTTTCACAGTGTAGATATGTGACAACGGTGATGGGCAGTTGTGGACAACTCTAAATTAGCCTTTAGCAGTGCTATTCTACCAGCATTAATCTAGAGCAGTGTTTTTCAACCACTGTGCCGCGGCACACTAGTGTGCCGTGACATAGTGTAAGGTGTGCCATGGGAAAATTACTTTATATATAGTCAATATAGGCACAGAGTTAAATTTTTTTCACATTTTCTAATGGTGGTGTGCCTCGTGATTTTTTTTCATGAAAAAAGTGTGCCTTTGCACAAAAAAGGTTGAAAAACACTGATCTAGAGTAGGGGTCACCAACGTTTTGGACCTCAGGGTCCACTAAATTCATATTTTTTTCAAAGAATTTTTAAAATTGTTTTTATTCTCTTACATACCATTATAAGTATATATTCACATAATTGTTGACATTGTTTGGGTTGACGGAAATATCACCATTAAGGAAACATAAACTGAGTTTTGAAATATACACCAACAATAACAGAAAAAGAAAGGGAGAGAGGAGGAGAGAATGAAAAGATGACGGGGGAATGAAGAAAGAGGTAAGGAGAGGAGGATGGAAGGGAGAGAAAGAGAAGGAGAGAGGATAGGAAGGGGAAGAGGAAGAGCAGGAGTAGGAGAAAGGTAAGGGAAGAAGGAAGGGGAAGGAGAGGAAGAAGAAAAAAAGTAGGGGGGGGAGGGAGAAAAGAAAGGGAAAAGAAGGAGGTGTTACAAAAGGAGGAAGGGATGGTAAATAAAGCAACCCAAACTGTACATTATAACTTATTAAATAAAATAATAAATGTATAAGAATAATAAATGTAAAGATGAATAACAATTATGTGAATGTATACTTAAAGTGGTATGTAAGAGAATAAATTCTCTTACGGACCACTAATATGATCTGCCTAATGATCGGCTGGGTGGGCGTAGCTAGGTGATCATGTGACTGGATTGGCATGGCCAACTTGAGGTCACTCATGTTGAAGGGTGCCTCGCCAATCTCTACTCACCCCTCCCTTCCCAGCTGCTCCTCACCTGCCTGCCTGGGCTCCTTTTTTTTTAGTATTTTTTTCTTTTTTTTTCATTTTCATAACATATAATCACATGTATACTATTACATAGCCAGCATTGTTTTGTATTATTAAATGTTTACATGAATTCATCTTATCATCAACTCCCAAAACACAATTATTAGCTCTTCTGCTCTCCATACACCATATTTGTCCTTATCCATCACTTTCTCCCTCTCTCCTCTCCCTCCCTACCTCCTTTCTCTGTCATCCTTCCCTCCTCCCCCTTCCCCCCTCCTTCTCCTCTCTCCCCTTTCCACTCCTCATTTTCCTCCTCCTCTTCCCCACACCTTCCTGCCTGGCCTCCTTAGGGCCCCAACAGGAAGCAGTCGATGGAGCTAAGCAGCCACCATGAGAAACAATTGGCTCAATTCAAATTGGATCTGACCGAGAAGGAGGCTCAGCAGAAGCACCTCACCGAGGACTACAAACATAGGCTTTTCAAGCAGAGGGAAGACCTGCGGGAGTGCAAGGCCAGGTACCCATGCCTGAAGGCTCAACGGGCTGAGATGGTCAGTCAGTTCCAGGCCATGATGCAGTCCCACTGAAACAGGGCCCTCCGGCTCTTATCCACCAGTGGCACTTCCCTCCAGCCTTCACGCAAAGTGAAGCCTTCCATCCTTCCAAGGTGGGTAAAATGAGGACCCAGATTGTTGGGGGGCAAGAGGCTGACTCTGTAAACCGCTTAGAGAGGGCTGGAAAGCACTGTGAAGCGGTATATAAGTCTATTATTGCCATAGGGAAGAAAAGGAAAATGCTTTCAAGTCCAGCTTGAGAGATTAAAACAGAGAAATATAACAAAGAAGAGGAAATCAGCTACCTGGACTGATTTGATTGCTTTGACACTTGTTATTTTTTTTCCTAAGTACTTAAGGAGAAGAAAGCAGCAAATTCCACATGAGCAGAAATGGGTATGTCCAATCTCAGGCCCAGTGAAAAGGCAAAGGTTCCACTCTAGAAGGACAATGGTGCAGAAGTATATCCCTTTCCTCTCAAAGCTAAGGTGATCTTAGCTCAGAAAAACATATGATACAGTCTTTCTTGGAGGGGACATGGTAGCTCAGCGGCTAAGACACTGAGCTTGTCGATTGAAAGGTCGGCAGTTTGAATCCCTAGCACCACGTAATGGAGTGAGCTCCTGTTACTTGTCCCAGCTTCTGCCAACCTAACAGTTCGAAACCATGTAAAAGTACAAGTAGAAAAATAGGGACCACCTTTGGTGGGAAGATAACAGCGTTTCATGCGCCTGCAGTGTTTAGTCATGCTGGCCACATGACCACGGAGACGTCTTCAGACAGCGCTGACTCTTCATCTTGAAATGGAGTTGAACACCTCCCCCTAGAGTCAGGAATGACTAGCACATATGTGCAAGGGAAACCTTTACCTTTATGATAACAACCATTCCATTTTAATACCCTAGGGCTTACCAAAGGAAATCAAGTTCCTTTTTAGAACACCCTTAATACACAAAAAGGAGGGTTTAATTGAAAGGGGAAGTGCTATAATCAATATTGGGACTTAAGCAATAGAATGAACATTTCCAGATGAAAAATGTAGAAAATCAATCTATGTCTGTGAGCAAGACTGGACTTCTATTAGTAGCTATTGCCACCATTTTAAGTCTGTGGCAATGCAAAAATTAGCATTACAGTTCTGGTGTTTGACATCACTTCTATACATTGGTAGGGAGTTAGCACCCAGCACTCTCCTAGGAAAATGAAATATTTTAGGAAATTTTAAAAGGCAGAATATTCTCCCTCCCTGGATGAGAAAAGGAAAAACATGCTATGGGAAAGCAGCCCCCACCTTTGTTAATAGCTCCAGAAAGACTGGGTCATCCTATCTGCAAGACAAAAGGCCTTCAGCTCCAGGGTGATAGGATTAGCTCAAAGGTGGGTTCCTACCAGTTCGGACTGGTTCAGCCGAACAGATAGCAACTCAGGCAGACACGTGACTGTACTGGTTCTATCCTGGGTGCCGCCATCTCTATTTTCTGTTCTGCATATGCGCAGAACAATCTTCATTGAAAAAATGTACTTCCCCCCCTCTTTTTTAATGGTGTGCGCATGCCAGTCCCAGAATGGTCCCAGAGATGGGCCGTTTTTCACAAAAACGGGGGCATTTTTCTCTTTCCCCAGCCCTGCTGAAGCCTGCAGAGTGTTCCTGGGGGCTGGGGAAGACAAAAACCATTTTTCTTACTGGGTAGTTTGTAGGCGCTCTCTTAGCTCCAGTGAGGCTGGACTCCCTTCCCCCGCCATCAAAACTTTTTGCCACCATTTCGGTGGTCGTGGCTTGGTGAGGAGGCCATGTAACTGAGTGCTTGGTGAGGAGGCCATGTAACTGAGTGAGTGACGTCAAGTTGGTCGTGTCATTCAGTCACATGCCCCCCATCTAGCCACGCCCACTGAACCGGTAGTAAAAAAATTTGGAAACACCCCCCCCCCCCCAGATTAGCTCTCACTCAAGATCCAAACCAGGACAAAGCCATTAAGCCATAATAGGAATTGCCCAACTTCTTTTCAGAACACAAGCCTCTTCCTTACATCATCACCCAGCAAGATTCAACCAAGCTTGACTCAGAAAATCTATAATGATACTTATGACCCCTACAGCAGCCAATAGCTTGCCACAGGAATAGGAAGTTCAAATTCAAAGCCCAAGAGAGGGTATACATCTCTCTCTCTCTGTCTCTCACCCATCTGCTCATTTTTCCCAGGACCTCAAAAAACCACATGAGATTCTGTCCACCATTAAACCATTTTTTCCAACAGCCTCCATGTTTCCAGTGTCTTTCTCCCTGCTTGGAACTGAACCCAGATGGACGTTTCTTCCAACACATCCAACAGCAATAATGAGGTTCTTGCATGTAGAAATGAAACATGTATTCAGCATATTAGATCATTCAGAAAGAACATTCACTCCTAGAATGCTGTGAAATGCGATGCCATGAAGGGACATCCAGCTCCTTGGAGTATTAAGGTACACAAAGAGGATAACTATTATCAGTCACAGATATCCTTTTTTTTCCTATGAGGTTATGATATCAGTTTTTATCTCAGTTCCATGCAGAAAGACTAACCATTCATTTGTGCCCTTCTCAGAGAAAGAGAAATAATAATGGATATGCCAGCCCTTGGCCTGATGGGGTTATCTTACATGCATACCTCTAATTGCCTTTTAATGCATTACAATGAATTTATCTATTGAAGATTGTCACCTTAAAAAAGTATCTTTTTTTCTTTAACATGGATGAGAAATTCTCTCTCCTTAATAAAATTGGAAACCCGCCATCCTGGGCCCAACGTTTGGGAAGTCAGGCTCTGCCTGTCCTAAGTCAGGACAAAGGGTGAGTGATGGAGGAGTAACACCTCCTTAAAAAACCTTGGTCCAGCTGGCCCCGCTGGTAGCACCTCGTAAGGGCCCCTTTCTAGGGTTACAGGAGAAGATGGTCAACAATTTTGAAGGCAAAAGAGGGCTCTACGTCCCAACAGCTGATAAAGCAGCAGAACCATCTTCTAGGAGAAGGGAAACTCTGATTACAAACCTCCACTGCCTTGTGGTTATATCCATTACTAGAAAAGGCGTCAGGAGTCAACCTCGAGGCAAAATCTGGAGTCCTGGAAGCAGTTCATCACTGTGTACACCACGTTCTAGTAACTCCTGTGACGCAGCTGGAACCCATCGTATTGGTTCTGCCGTTCCATTGGACTATTTCAGCAATGTGGAGAGGGGGGGATCTGCTCCTTGGGTAACAGTCTATCCTCCATATTAATCTACCCAGGCTTTGTGCTCTGGAGAGGACACTCCAACTTTACCTCCTTCCAGAGCGTGTTACCATAGTCTTCTGGGACTGATGGATACCAATGCCAATAAAATTGGAAACAGCTTCTAAAATGTTTCAAAGATTACAAAAGTAATGTATGTTTGAGTCTTTGGGGTCATTTTTAGAAAGCTATTGCGGGAATGTTTTTGCTCCAGTCAGATGCCATACAATGTTATTATTAAACATTTTAAAGAAATATGTACACCAGGAGAGATGTAAAAACATGTAAAAGGGATAAAAGAGACAAATACAAGTAGTAGGATATAAGTATAAACAAAGGATCCAACATGCCATTATAGTTTCCCAATGTATCATTAATTCAATTCAAAGTTTGATCCAGGAGTATCAAACTCAAGGCCCAGGGGCCAGATCCAGCCCACAGGGTGTTAGATCTGGCCCATGCGGTCACCCTGGAAACAGCAAAGAACGGCCTCCAGTGCCTCTGCCAGTGAAAACAGAGCTCAGGAAAGCCACACAGGCCTGCCCGGGCTCCGTTTTTGGCCGTGACAGCCTCCTGTAGTCCTTTGCCATTGAAAATGGAGTTGGGGAGGAGAGGGCGCCCGTCGCCTGCCCGGGCTCCATTTTTGGCCATGACAGCCTCTTGTAGCCCTCTGCCAGCAAAAACAGAGGCACAGGGAGACCATCTATTAGAATATTCATGACTGGGAGAGACATGGTAACAAGGTCAGCCAATGAATAGGCATGGCCAAGATCAGTCAATGGGAGCTGGAGTCTGGGTGTGGCTTAGCTGAGAATTGAAACTGAAACTAGTCTGTAAGCTCTGAGTCTGCTGCTCTGAGAAGTAAACAAGTCTGAACTCTGAAATGAAACTAACTGTTCTCTCCTGCTTGTGTTCTGCTTGTAATGTCTACCAAGTTGAAAGAATCTACTATTGACATTGTACATTTATTCATCTGTTATTATGTATATAAGGAAGTTGATGAATCTAGCTGAATCAGTTATCTCTGTGTGCTTTCTATAATTTGATTTTTCTGCAACAAGCTGACCCCGTGTGCTCCATTTTTGCTGGCAGAGGGCTGCAGGAGGCCATTGCAGTTGGAAACAAAGCCTCGGTGAGTGACATCAAGCTGACCATGCCCACCATGGCTACATCCTCCCCCCTGAAATCAAACACAACCCTGATGGGGACCTCAATGAAATCACGTTTGACACCCCTGCTGTGATCGAAGACAATTAACAAACTGCTTGGTAGAAAAAGAGGAAAGTCAAGTATATAATGCAAGCTAATACAGAATATTTCAGTTGGTTTAATGTCCACTCGTTGGCGAACTGGTGATGGTGCCCAAAAAGTGGTACTTATGGCTACAACGTAAGCTGCTCTAAGTCACCTCAAACTGTGAGGTGAGCAGCATATAATTTTAATAGATAAATTCAAACAATAATGGCCAGTCCTTTATTTAATTGTCCTTTTTGTCCCCCAAGTTTATTAGAAAGCTCCATATTGGTTTTACCTAGGTAGCTATGGGGAACACAATAGAATGAACTAGCCCCAAATTTGGTTGCCAGGCAGATGTTTTTACTTTTTCATCATAGTCCTTAGATATGGTTTTCAGGTTCTTTATTATATTGTTTGGCCCAACATGAAAATGTAGACAGGGATAATAATCTGTGGGCTTGATTATTTTGGTAAACCTCTCTGTCACAGCTTTGATCTTTGCACCTGGGAAGTAACATACCTCCCTTAAACAATTGTCAGGTCTACAAATTGATGGCTGTTCCTTTGAGAAGTAATCATCCCAAAAGTGTTTTTTCAAGAGCAACTGGACTCTCTTTGTTTTTCCTCGAAAACGTTTTGCTTTTCATCCAAGAAGCTTCTTCAGTTTTGACTGAATGGCAGGGAATGGGAGGATTTATATTCCTTGCAGTCCTCTGGTCATTAATACTCTTTCTGAGAGTCATTGAGGCCATTTGGAGGTTTATATGAGTTCAGTGGTGAAATTCATTTTTTCCCTAGCGGTTCTGTGGGCGTGGCTTGGTGGGAGTGGCAGGGGAAGGATACTGCAAAATCCGCATTCCCTCCCCCCCCAAACCTGCTTTCCAGCTCCGTTCTCCTGTGCAGGACAACAAAAGAAGAGTCAGGCTGGGAGGCAGCAATAGACTGACCATGCCAATCAGCTGGGAAGCAGGGCCAGCCTATTTGCCAGTTTTCCCAACGACTCAAAATTTCCACTACTGGTTCACCAGAACCGGTCCGAACTGGCTGAATACCACCTCAGTGGTGGGATTCAAATAATTTAACAACCGGTACTTTGCCCTAATGACTATCTGGGTAGGTGGAGCTCCGCGGTCATGTGACTGGGTGGGCTTGGCCAACTCAATGTCACTCAGGTCGATGGGCACTTCGCCTTAGCTGTTACAATATAATAAGGATTAACTGGAGAGGCAGTTTCTATAAGCAGGTCAATAAAGATTAGGCTAGAAACAACACCAGAATGTTTCCTTCCTGCCTTCCTTACAGGATCAGACCTGTAAAGTGGAAAAAAACAAAATGAGATTTCTTCCAACAACTGGTTCTCTGAACTACTTAGAAAGTTACCAACCGGTTCTCCCGAATAGGTGCGAACTGGCTGAATCCCACCACTGTACTACCTCTGGATATGAACTCACAATGTGATGAGAAGTGTCTGCAGAGTCCATTGCAGAGTTCCTCAAAATGACAAAACAGGTGTTTAGATATTGCTCCATTCTTGCTCTAATATGGTAGTAACCTGCCAAGTTGAGCTTAGAGAGGAAGAGTGTTTGTAGGCAGGATGAGCCACAATCTCACTTTCTGACCCTTGGCCTGAAATTCACACATCTTAGCTTCTGTGACAAGCAAGGCAGCCTGTTGTTGCCTCTTTTGGATATAGTTACAGACTGTTTCATTGCAGTCCTCCAGAAAAATCCCTACTTTATGTTATTTATTAGATTTCCTCAAAAAAAAAAATCCTTGCTTTTTCCAATGCAGGCACTTTTTCATTGCAAATAGATGCCATCAATGGAAACTGTTGCCAATTAAAATAGGCCCCAGGCCTTGCTGTTATCTCTATTGTTTGTTCTCTTTATAGGAACTTTTCCCTTCAGGGTACTTGATACCGGAAGCTAGAAGTGCTGGATGACATGTTTGATTCAGACAGTTCCCCCTCTCTACTTGGCAAAGTATCGCTTCATCTTCCACATGTGGAGAAGCCAGTTGGCTGCCGTGTCTTTCCTCTCAATCTATTGCTGGCCTTCCCCAGAATACTTCAGCCATCTGGGCACAAGATGGCCGGTCATCAGTTGCCAACTACTGGCTGTTTAATTTTAGGGATACTTTACCCTTAGTGCTTCTAATTCTGTGTTCTCTCCCCTGAGGAGGTGCCGGCATCAGAATTGTATAATGCTAGAAACCAGCACAAGGCATACAACAACTGAATATAGGCAAAGTGGGTTAGGGCTGAAACTGCTTAACACATAAAGACACATACTTCCATATGGCCATTATGGGGTGGAGAAAATGGCACGTTTAAAAGAAGCCACAAACAATATATATATATATATATATATATATATATATATATATATATATATATATACATGTTAAGTACATGGTAAAAAAAGTAATAATGACAATATGATTAGGCGAGGAAAAACTAAGTGAAATAATTAACTGATAGTCATTTTTTCTTTAAAATCAGAGAAAGAATAGAGTGGAGTGGAGTGGAACGGAACAGAACAACAGAACAGAACAGAATTCTTTATTGGCCAAGTGTGATTGGACACACAAGGAATTTGTCTTTGGTCCATATGCTATCAGTGTATATAACAATAATAAAATACATTCTTCAAGAATAAAAAAATATAACACTTAGTGATAGACAAGGTTACTAATAAGCTATCAAATCGTACTAGGAACCAACAAAAACAATATAAATTGAAAGATACAATCAGCGTGGTAATAGTCATAAGTGGGAAAAGAGATACTAGGAAGGAAGAGAAGAATAATAGTAATACAGTCTTAGTAAATTATTTCACAGTGTTGTGGGAATTAGTTGTTAAACAGAGTGATGGCATTTGGGAAAAAAACTGTCCTTGTGTCTAGTTTTTCTGCTGTATAGTGCCCTATAGTGTCGTTTTTGAGGGCAGAAGTTGAAACAATTTATGTCCAGGATGTGAGGGGTCTGTAGATATTTTCACAGCCCTCTTTTTGACTCATGCAGTGTATAGGAACTCAATGGGTAGGAAAGGAGAGGTATGAAAGACAGCTAAATTGACTTCTAGGGTCCCTTCCAATCCTACGATTCTATGTCCTGTGCTCTAATGAGTCAAATGAAAATAGCAGAAAGGACAGTGAATTATTTATCCTTACTCGGAGTTATAAAAAAAATAGCAATCATGAATTGTTGTGTTTTGCTTTGAAGTTACAGCTTGTACGAGGAAGTGCTATTCAAAACAGAGTGATTCCAGGCTGCTTACTACTATTGAAGTTTCTAACACAAAGTTATGTTCATCGCGGCCTGCCTGTATCTGAACTAGCTAATTCTCATCTTTATGTCCTTTTTTAAATAAAGACATGTATAGATCCATCCAAAGTCTTATCTAGTGAAGCTACTCATGCATTTTTGATTATTGATTATAGATGATCACACAGTCAGATGTTTAGACTGATTATGGCATTTTACCCACCTATTGGGTCCTTCCCAAGGACCTGGTATAGGCAGTTGTTGTTTGATGGTGTTAAAGGTATAAGCTGTTCCAAGTAAAACTGCCTTTTGCAATTGACTGATGGTGATTTTGTCAATGCCAAAGTTGTTCAAGTGATGCTTCAGATGTTTGTGGATTGCACCCAAGTTAGTTATCAGTATTGGTACTATCTTTGCTTTCTTTTGCCTTAGTTGTTCTATTTGTAGCTTTTTTTAATTTTGTGATTTTCTCCAGTTCTTTCTCTTCTCTTCTGCCGCCTCCTTTCATTGCAACATCCACTATCCAGACTTTTTTTGAATGTTGCTTATCAACAATTCTTAATCCTGGATTATTATCTGACAGATGGCCCATCTGTTTGAATTCTAAAGTCCCAGAGTACTTTAGTTTCTTCTGTCAGCCCTGCCTCAGCTTGCATTTCTAAGTAAAAATGATCCTGGGCTCCATTTGTTGCAAAAAATACTATTTATATTGATTGTTTCCTATTATGATTTGATTGCTTATTTTTGCCCTATGACCATGGTGGGTTCCTACTGGTTTAGCAGCCTGGATCGCTGGAACTGGCAGTGACCCAGGCCTGCCACACCCCTGAACTGGTTCTCCCAGTGGCGTCGTAGTCGCTACCATCTACATGGGGAAGCCCTTGAAGAGCATTCGGAGACTTCAACTCATCCAGAATGCAGCCGCGTGAGCGATCGTGGGTGCACCTCAGTACACCCAGGTTACACCTATCCTCCGCGACCGATCGGTCTCCGGATACGCTTCAAGGTGCTAGTCGTCACTTATAAAGCCCTTCATGGTATTGGACCTAGGTACTTGAGAGACCGCCTGCTGCCAATTACCTCCCAAAGACCCATTAGATCACACAGGGTTGGCCTCCTCTGGGTTCCGTCTACTAGCCAATGCCATCTGGCTACCACCCGGGGGAGGGCCTTCTCCGTGGCAGCTCCAGCCCTTTGGAATGAACTCCCCGCAGAGATTCGGACCCTCACCTCTCTCCAGGCCTTCCAAAAAGCCATTAAAACCTGGCTGTCTCCAGGCCTGGGGTTGATGAGTTCCCTTCCCCCCTCGAACTGTGTGGCTGTTGGCTTTTTTAAATGCTTGTATTGTACCTTTTTGTTTCCCTTTTCCCCTTGGGTTGTTCGCCGCCCTGAGTCCCGCAGGGAATAGGGCGGCATATAAATAAAACAAACCTCAACCTCAACCTCATCTTGTTTTTTCCTTCTGTACATGCGCGCACAATGTGCATCAAGTGCATGCATGGGCCGTGCCCCCAAGCAAACCGGCAGTAATGATTGCTGGAACCCATCGCTGCCCTATGACTATCATTAAGTGTTGGAGCTTATGATTTGTGACAAATGTATTTTTTATGTACACTGAGAGCATATGCACCAAGACAAATTCCTTGTGTGTCTCCAATCACACTTGGCCAATAAACAATTCTATTCTATTCTATTCTATCCTATTTTATTCTGTTCTATAAGCTACAGTTTTATTAGAAATCTAGTGAACTGCAGTAAAGCAAAGCCAGTACTGAAATTTGTGCACTAATTCCCCACGTGAAAACCTTTCCCCCTTGGGCACGTCTCATTGCTGGATCCCCCATTGTCCAATCAATCTCCAAGAAAATGTTTTTGAAATGGCCACTTTGATTCTAGGCTGGCTCACACCTGCATTCTTCTCATCACAAGTAGACCTTGAAATGCTGTCTCAGAGAACCACCTTCACTTTTGTAACTTTCACTTCCCCCCATGCACTCCCCCTCCCTCTCATTCTCCCCCTCCCCTTTTCAGGGTTCATGGCAGACTAGTACCAAATTGCAGGCATGGGTTGATAGTTCTGACATTCTATCCCCTCCCATTAGAAAGAAAAAGCTAGGCCTGAAGATGAGAGAGGAAAGGGTTATTAATGAGAGTTATTTAGTGGAGTTTGTAAGGGTTGTGATCATGAAATCTACACAATAGCTTCAAGGATTGCACATGCTGGGCAGCCAACCATGCAACCTCAGAAGAAGGCAGTGCTTCCAGAAGATTAAGTACTGGAGTTTGCCCCTATGGAGGCATGAGTCTAGGGTTTCCTTTAGTTCAAAATGTTCACCTTCAATGAGATCAGGAGATGGAGAAACTGCTGCAAGTGGCTGTATAGGGGAGCTTTTGGCTTGTTTTAAGTAGGCTACAATGAAATACAAGATGTATCCTCCTAAGGTTTTATGGTAGCTTTAGCTCGACAGTCACTGGATTAATAACTTTGTGATGGGGAAATATATTTCACTTCGAGAGTTGCCTGGAGTGTAGGTACTTGGTAGAAAGGAACTGTCAGATCTGCCATCACATCACTTCAGCCCTATTTGCTTAGATGGCAGCCTCCCATAAAATTTGGGGAGAGGGAAAGGTGAATGGGGGGGGGGGACAAGAACCAGAAATGCCAACCAGAGACACTGGTTAAAGATCCAAGGATACAGACATGGGGGCAGAATGTGAATGCCTATTAAAGAGGCACCAAACTTTATTAGACACTAGTACAATGATCGGGGAGAGGGGACATCCGGTTGGCATCATGGTCATACAGATGTGGGTTAGTGGAGTTCCGCAAAACCCAGCTGATTCCTGTCTGCCACAAGGTCCTATGAGGCTAAAGTCACCCTGGATGAAGATAGGAGGGACTCTTTGCTGATCAAAAGGAAACAGCGGTCCCCTCGCTAGATCTAAAGGCACGTTTCTGTCTGACAAAAAAGAAGATAGCCATTACAGCCAGACTGAAGCTAGGACAACCGGGACATAGGAAGCATGAATTAACGACTTGAGAGCAGTGTACCAGAACTGGGTGAGAACTCTCTAATTTATAGAGATTATTCACCCCCTCAAAAAAAGATTATTCCCCTCAAAAAAGAAAGTTTTGAAAATTGGGACTCCATAGGGAAGGGAAGGATTTTTTCCCCTCCGCAAAAAAAGTGGCGAGTGAGATTTTGAGCCGATGACAGATTCCCTCCCCCTCCCCCCCCAAAAAAAAGAAAGAAAATTTAATGGGAAGCAAATAAACTAAAAAAAGGGAAAGACCAGACTGGACATTATAATAACATAAAAACTGTCTAAGAAATGGGGAAAGATTTTCTTTCTCTTTTTTATTTAGAACAGATAAACTTTTGAGGAATGAATTTTTAAACTCTTAAACTTTGCTACATAAATGGGAAGAGAAGGAGTTAGGGTGATATCTACTAGCTGGAAAAGACATTATGCAAGTGGAAATAAATGCTGGGAAATAAGAGGAAGAAGACGTGCAAACTGACTGACATAGATAAGAGAAGAGAGACAAGGGAAAAGTTGCAGAGTTATTTTGCTGGTTGCTTACAAATTCTCTTGATAGGGTGGAACAGTGGAAGAACTTAGAATTGTTTTGAGATTAAGGGAAGTGTTTTTTGTTTTGTTTTACCAGATAATTGGATTACTGAATCTGTCAGGTTTCAAAGGGTTAAGGAGAACAGAGAGACAGTTTGAAAATGCAGTTTATCTTCCACTGGCATGAACTGACCAACAAAGCACTAAGGCAATGAATAAATTGTCAGAGCTCACATCTGGTGCTCTCCACCACTTTTTATACTTTATTTGGTATTTAGGCTAAACTTCACCCCCCATGCACGCACACACCCATCACCTTGTGACCCAGAGTGAAGGCTCCACAGGTGCCCGCCATTTTCTCGATCTCCATCTTCCCTGAGTCTTCCCACTGCCCGGGTAGATCGGGTAAGCGGCTGGGGATCTGGACCCCGGAGAGCAGCTTCAGCTGGAGCATGACGTTTTAGCAGAGTCGGTTTAATGTCAGGGTTCCAAGTAACATACCCGTAGCAAGCAAAACTCTGATGCAGGCAGATTCCTCAAAGAATAAGTTTATTGGATATGTCATATTGGCACAAACTGGTGAAAACTGACTATGAACATTCCCGCGGTTTTCAACTAATTAAAAGTAGAAGTTTGTCACTTTCCCAAAACAACAGGTCACATAATCCAATCAGGATATAGTCCAATTGCTAGGTGACCTTAATCCCCTCCTTCCGAACACCTACAGGAATGTCCTTGGTTCCCAAGAGAAAGTATTTTGTTTTGACTATAATACCCCAACTATCTCTACTCCCGCTCCCTATCCTTCAGCTCCAGCGTGTCAGCACTGAAGTCTTGAAATGGCTTCAGTCAGGCCAGCTTCAGGGTTGACAGGTTGATCCTGTAGGATAATTTGCAGGCTCGGGTACCTTGGGTGCAGGGGGGCCGTGTCAACAGAGGTGCAGCTTTGTTTGGAGCCTTTTTGTTCATAGCCTTGAGGTTTGTTGCTGGCTTGTAGTGGTGCTGTGTAGCATTCTGCTTGCTTACCACCCGGAGGAGGGCCTTCTCTGTGGCTGCTCCGGCCCTCTGGAACGATCTCCCCATGGAGATTCGGACCCTCGCCACCCTTCAGGCTTTCCGTAAAGCCGTTAAGACCTGGCTGTTCCAGCAGGCCTGGGGCTGTTGAGTTCCATCCCCTACTCGAATTGGTGTGCTTGTTGTGACTTTTTAAATTGTTTTGTATTGTTGTTTTGTCTCTGTTTTACTCTTTTGTATTTGTTCCCCTTCCCTCCTGGTTTGTCAGCCGCCCTGAGTCCCTTTGGGAATAGGGCGGCATACAAGTCGAATAAACCACAGAAACCAACCAACACAGAAACCGCTTCTTGAAGGCTTTTCTATCTAGGTGAGCATTTCTGCTTGGCCTGGAGTACTGATAGACATACTTTGAGGTGTGTTGTGGAGGATCTTGGAGTTCAGCTTCTGGCTCAAGCATGTTGCTGCATTTGCTGCATTCATCGTCAGGATATACAGCTCTTTCTATGGCTTCGACTTCAGCTTACCAAGCCACTCTAGGTTCACTTATAACAGAGCCTTCTGCAATTCTTTCAGCCTCTAATGCTGAATTCATGCTGAATTAATCATGCTGAATCTCCTTTTTCATTTCCATTTCCTGTTCAGCAAAGGATGCTCATGTTTTTGCTGCTTCAGCCTTTGCACTAGCAATGGCAAGTGCTTTACTTGCTGATGACTGTTTGAAAGATCTAGAGATATTGCCTTTGTTCTGACCTAGGCATCCTGAGAAAGCATAAATCACAATCTTGGTCCCCAAAACCCTCTTTTATTTATACGGCTGTGAATTATGGTCGTTCACAGCCCACAAGGCTTCACAAACAGTCTGTGAAGATTCTGACAGATGTCTGCTCGAGTTGCCACTGTCTTTCAGGAGAATGTTGATAAACACCCACCTTATCTCCCTTGAAATGCTGCCAGAGACCTAACTGCCAAATTAGTTTTGCAAGGCCAAACTTAGCACAGAGTCAAACAAAACTTTTCAAATCTTGAACCAACCAGATGAACTAATTGTTTCCTGCAAAGATTCATGTCCCATTCACTCCTCTTTAATGTCTTATGGGAGGGGACAATCATCTCCAAGTCTTATCCTGAGTCAACCCTGTTTTCTTAATTGTCCTTGCCTTCTGGCAGCTCTGTGCATGCCCACACTGGGAACAGGCTCCTGCTGTTCTTCTGCCTCGCTGATGTTAGACTCCAGAAGCTTCGGAGACAGCAAATAACTACCAGATGGCCTTGGCCCCCTCTCTGCCTCCGACACAGAGTCCTCGTCTGAGCCTTCCCCAGACTCCAGGACTGGCCCATGTTCCTCCCCAACTTCCTCACTGTCCGACTCTGCTGTCAGCTCCAAAGGTTGCTGGCAGACCAAAACAGTCTTGTATGAAGATGCCCAACTCTGTGACATGGTGTCTTCTGGAGGTGCTCGATTCTGTAGAGACTGCTGTACAGCCATATGCAGGTAACTGCATTGGCAGAATAGTAGGCCTCTATGTAGTCAATATCCTGAGTCCCACTTGCTGGGAAGCCATTACTTCATGGTTCTGTTCTTGCTATACGTTACTCTGTGCAGCTTGACATGCAGCTAAATCCACCTATCCCCCAATAAAACAGACAGTGTGCATAGATCTGGATGCTTTTTTAAAGGAACAAAATGGGTAAAACTGGGAAAAATAGAAATACATACAATAAGAACCCAAATACTAAATAAGCAGTGTTGAGTTGCTGGTGAGCATAACAATTAACAAATACAGATAAATCTAAATCTCACTAGTGATGCTGTGTTTGTGTGTGATGTGGATTTTTGTCCCCAGATGGACATGTGCCACGGATTAGGCCAGATTCTTCTTGGTGCTTCTGTTTCCTCCAAGTGCTAAAGGAAATGGAATCTGGCTTCCCAGAATGCACTTGTTTTGAAGTGAAGGCTGCTGGGAAGATGACGCCTAAATGACTGGGTCTCAATGAAGATTCTAGTTTGGCCACAAGGTGGAGCTCAAGATATATTAAAGAACAACAATAGCAATAAAAATGCATAATTATATATATATATAAACCTTTTTGCTAGAAGCATTACACCTTCTGTCTCTTTCTTCAAATTTCTTGCACTAGCCATTCCCAGGGCGTGTTGTTCACTGCTTTGCCTGCTATTTTTTTATATACTAGTCGATTAATATTTCAAGGGCATTGAAATTGCCCGAACCTTGGGCAAGAGTGACCACATCATATTGGAAGTCAAATGAAAACATAAGCAATATAATATAATGATACAAATACTGAGCCGAGGTGGCGCAGTGGTTAGAGTGCTGTACTGCAGCCACTTCAGCTGACTGTGATCTGCAGTTCGGCTGTTCATATCTCACCGGCTCAGGGTTGACTCAGCCTTCCATCCTTCCGAGGTGGGTGAAATGAGGACCCAGACTGTGGGGGCGATATGCTGACTCTGTAAACCGCTTAGAGAGGGCTGAAAGCCCTATGAAGCGGTATATAAGTCTAACTGCTATTGCTATTGCTAAAATGAATCTTAAATTTTTAAAGAGTTGATTTTAACAAACTCAGACAGAGACTAAACAAAATTTCATGGATAAAAATCCTAAAGGGGAAAATAAGATGTGTGGGAAACACTGAAAAATATGTTCATAAAAGCCAATCCAACAAAATACCACTGAAAAAGAAAAACAAGAAATTCAAGAAGAGACCAGCATGGTTACACAAAGATCTCTGTGATAAACAGAAAGACAAAAAGGATAGGTACAAGAAATGGGAAGAGGGACACATAACTAAGGTAGAATATCACCAGCTAGCCAGACTATGAAGTCAGGAAAGCAAAGGCTCAGAATGTACAAAGACTTGCAAAAAAAAAAATCAAAGATAATTTAAAAAGTTTCTTTCAACAAATAAATAACAAGAAAAAAGTCAAAGAAACAATCAGTCCACTAAAGAGAGAAGATGGCAAGGAAGTAACAGGCAGTAGAGAGAAAATAGAGCTGCTTAACTCATTCTTTGCATCAGTCTTCACGCAAAAAGAAATTATAGTCCATCCTATAAAAAATATAACTGTAATAATAATAATAATAGCAGTAGACTTATATACCGCTTCATAGGCCTTTCAGGCCTCTCTAAGCGGTTTACAGAGAGTCAGCATATTGCCCCCAACAATCTGGGTCCTCATTTTACCCACCTCGGAAGGATGGAAGGCTGAGTCAACCCTGAGCCGGTGAGACTTGAACCGCTGACCTGCTGATCTAGCAGTAGCCTGCAGTGCTGCATTTAACCACTGCGCCACCTTGGCTCTTGGAAACTGTAAAAGGCAGACTAGAAATTAAAATTAAAATAAGCAAGAAAATGGTAAGTGAACACCTGTCTGCCCTTGATGAATATAAATATACCTTAGTGGCACAGTGGTTAGGGTGCAGAACTGCAGGCTACTTCTGCTGGCTGCCTGCAGTTTGGCAGTTCAAATCCCACCAGGCTCAAGGTTGACTCAGCCTTCCATCCTTCCGAGGTGGGTAAAATGCGGACTCAGATTGTTGGGGGCAAGAGGCTGACTCTGTAAACCGCTTAGAGAGGGCTGTAAAGTGGTATATAAGTCTAAGTGCTATTGCTATTGCTACATCTGAAAGAGCTGGCAGATGTTATCTCAGAACCATTGCACCATATCATTAAAAAATCCTGGAGCACCGGAGAACTACCAGAGGATTGGAAAAAATGTTCCCATCTTCAAAAAAGGGGGGGGGAAAATCAGACCCAGGAAACTATAGACCCATCAGCCTAACATCAATGCCTGGGAAGACACCAGAAAAAATAATTAAAAAAACCACGTCTGTGAACATCTAGAAACAGGTAAAGTAATAACTAGCAGTCAGCACCTTCAAATCTATTTCAGCCTATGTCTTCCTTGGAATATACTAACTCCTCCTTTCTCACATAAGGAGTGTTACAATTGTCCTACTTCCAACTATCCCGAGCTTCTAGCAAAGCACTGATTTTTTCCATCCATTCTGTGTTTTCCTACCTTCTTTTCCATCCCAAAATCCTTCAGCTGACTTTTCCTGTCCGTTCATCCTTATTTTTAAAAACAATTGCAGGTTTACATTTAGAGATCTCCAACGTCATTTAGTTTAGTTTACTTGTCATTGCACATGGTACAACGAAATTAAGTACATTATAACTATAAAAATAAAAACACAAACGCACATTCTTCACATTCTATATAACTAAAATTGAAAAACTGATATTGCATTAATATTGCACTATGCAGTAGAATTCAATATAGTTACTGCCCTGGGATAGAAGCTGTTTTTCAGTCTATTTATCCTTGTTTTTATTGTCCTGTACCGTCTGCCAGATGGTAATAGTTCAAAAAAAAAAGGATGAGATGAATCTTGAATAATGTTTTGAACTTTCTTAAGGCAGCAAGAGCTATAAAGCTCTTCCAAAGAGGGGAGAGGACAACCAGTGATCCTCTGGGCAGTGATGTTGACCCTCTGAAGCGCTGTCCTATCTGCCCCTGTGCAATTGGCAAACCATACACAGGTGCAGTAAGTTAAAATACTCTCTACGGTGCAGCGGTAGAAGGTCACCAGCAGTGTTTCATTCAGTTGTTGTTTCCTGAGAAGTCTCAGGTAGTATAATCTCTGCTGGGCCCTTTTGACCAGTGCTAATATTTGTTCTCTGTGATAAGCAGCTGCTTCGAGTTTTAAGATGCCTCTGAGCTCCTACCTACTTTTCCATTCCTATTCCCCCATTACCATGTTTGCACACAAATACACATGCATGCACATATGTGCACACACCACCCACCAGGGGTGGGTTGTCCCCGGCATTATTGCCAGTTTGCTGCATGCAAAAAAATTGCACATGCATGGTTGCTTTGCTCGTGCACACACCAAATATGCACTATGCGCATTTGCACAAAAATAGGTCTGTGCGTGCGTAAAATGTTAAAGAAAGAAAAAAATAAATTTCTGCAATTACAATTGTTTTGCGCATGTGCAGAACTGAAAATCTCTGTAGGAGAACCAGTTTGGGGGCATGGCAGGCCTGGGTCACTGCCGGTTCCAGCGATCCAGGCCGCCAAACCGCTACCGGTTCAGCTGAACCGGTCCGAACTGGTAGCAACCCACCTCTGCACCCACCGCCTTTGTTCCATGATTTTGCTTATCCAGCTTCCAGCTGCATCTCCTATCCTGGATTCTTCCCCAAGTTTCTGTAATGAAAGTGCCAGATTGGAGTTGCTTTGTTATAAGTGTTTATTTGCCATTTGCTACCATATGGGCCCAAAAGCAAAATTGTCAGCTAGTCAATTAAAACAAGTATGTTGAACAAAATGTTATGAACTGACATTATGGGTATATGTTTTTTTATATGCCATTTGTTGCCATCTGTTTATCTAAACAGTTCTGTTCCCCCCCCCCCAAAAAAAATACATACAAATATCTGCCACATGGAAACTTCAAGCACAGCAGCCTTTGCACTCAGCTCTGCCTTTTGCCCTCTTTTTCTCACGTACTTGCCTATCACCAAGGAGCAGGGGGGAAAAAAGGATTATTTGTCTTATAAAGGAAATAGGGAAGGAGCTCTTTCAAAGGATAGTAGAAGAGAATCTTTTTAAATTTCCCACTTTTGCCTCTATATTAACAGGAAGATAACAGGATGTCCTGAAATATAATATTAAATATATACTGCTTATATTGGATATTGGATAAAAAGAACCCATTTGGTCCGTATAAAGAATCCATCCTATTTAGCACTATCTTGAAAGCTGTAAAAGTACATAGTCCGTCTATGTTCAAAATGAATAATTCAGGAGAACATTTACATTAGTATATTGTATACTATACAAAGCCGAGGTGGCGCAGTGGTTAGAGTGCAGCACTGCAGGCTACTTCAGCTGACTGCAGTTCAGCAGTTCGGCAGTTCGGCTGTTCAAATCTCACCGGCTCAGGGTTGACTCAGCCTTCCATCCTTCCGAGGTGGGTAAAATGAGGATCCGGATTGTTGGGGGCAATATGCTGACTCTGTAAACCGCTTAGAGAGGGCTGAAAGCCCTATGAAGCGGTATATAAGTCTAACTGCTATTGCTATTGCTACTATCACATTCTCGGCGACTGCCTAGACTGGTTCGGCAATTGCATGTTTTGCACGCTGCGCACACCTGCACAGTTTTACCAAAACTTACCTTCCACATTACTTCTCGGGGAGTAACGCAGCTGAGGCATGGCAATCCACTCTGCAGCACAAATCAGCTGAGACGATATAGGTAAGAAAAACACAAGGGCAGGCTGATGGGGCCAACTTGAGCGTCAGAGCGAACCGGTTCATCTGAATCAGTTCAAACCGGCTGAATCTCACCCCTGATTGAGATGGTGTGTCTGGTCCAAGGCCATCCATCTAGCTTTGTGCCTAAGGCATGACAAGAACTAGGTGCTTTAATAGTACATCAACCCAGTATACAATAGCATAAGATCCAAGTACAAGATGACATTAGAGTCTCAGCATCATATTTTCACTGTACTTGTAACCGCTATGAAAAATATTGGAAGCCGTTTTTGTATCTTTTTTATTTTCTAATGTTTTCTTGTCTTGCATTTTCTGTTTTCTGTTTTCCCTTATTTTATATTAGTTTGTATTAGTTTTTGTATCTTCTTTTAAAATATTTTTAATAAAATTATGTATAAAAATATTCTCATGTTTTCTAGCAGTTTTTCCCCTGAATTACATTTGACATGTGTTTATATTTTTCTGCTTTGTTTTTGCCCAGGTGTTACAAAAAATTAAAATGATCCAAAACATAATAGCAATAGCACTTAGACTTATATACCACTTTACAGTGCTTTACAGCCCTCTCTAAGTGGTTTACAGAGTCAGCCTATTTGCCCCCAACAATTTGGGTCCTCATTTTACCCACCTCGGAGGGATAGAAGGCTGAGTCAACCTTGAGCCAGATGAGATTCAATCTGCCAAACTGCTGGCAGCCAGTGATCAGCAGAAGTAGCCTGAAGTACTGCACTCTAACCACTGCACATTGGTAATCTATTCATAGCTTTTGTAATTGCTATAATTTCAGTCATCCCTCTTAGAGGTACTTGTCTAGCATCAGGTGTGGTACCTCAAAGTTCTGCCTTGGGTGATGTGTTCTTTCAACATCTTCATAAAAGATCTAACAAAACTGTATGATGAACAGCTAATTGAACTAGGTATGTCTAGCCTATCGAAGAGAAGAATTAGATGTGACATAACAGTTGTCTTCCAATATTTGACAGGCAGTCATAGAGACAGGGGAGTTGACTTGTTCTCCAAAGTACCTGAGGGTAGGACAAGAAGCAATGGGTGGAAGCATGTTAAAGAATGATCCTGACAGTGAGAGCAAGTAATCAAAGGACCAGCTTTCCTCCTGGTGTTGTGGGTGCTACATCACTGGAGGTTTTCAAGACAAGATTGGATATTCATTTGTCCAGGATGGTATCAGGACTTCTGCCATAGGCGGTGGGGTAAGTGGATGTTGAACTAGAAGATCTCCAATGTCCCTTCCAGCCCTATGAGTCTCTGATATTCTGGATTTATTTTAATAGAATCTTAGATTCATAGAGTGAGAAGTTGACCTGCACCGAGTTGGCCATAGCAAGTTGGGCATGGCAAGTTCTATGAACCCAACTGAGCAAACATAATCGGGATGATCCAATCTCTTTAGGCAAAGCTTTGTTGAAAACATCATTTCAGCACATTGTATCAGGGTTCCAAGTAACACCCCCAACAAAAGAAAACTCCAAGGCTTGAGGTCCCTCAAAGTTTCATTTTATCAGAGATGTCATATTGGCACATTTGGGAAAACCTGAATCTGAAAGCTTCTGGGTTTTCCCCACCCAAATGAAAGTCCAAGCCCCTGCCCAGCACCCACATGTCCATCACATGGTCCAATCAGGCACCATCCCAACTGGAGATACCTCCCAGTCACACCATCACAGCTGCAGGGCAAGATGACCTTAACTCTCTGAGAAAGGATGTTATTTGGACTATATATCTCCCATACTCCATATAATCCCCCCTCCTATTTTCCCACAGTAGAAAATGTGGCAGGCCTGAAGGCCCAAAGATAAAAGTTGACTTCCAGGTCTGACATATTGTCCAATTAAATGCATCCAATTTGTAATGAGAAAGTACTTCTGAGGATCTTAGCCATCTGCTGAAGAATCCTTGATTCCTACAGGTTTCTCCCCTGATGTCTGGAGCCTACATTCCAATTCCCCCCTCTTCTTTCCCTTACTTTGTTGGTAAGCTGAGAGGTGATGTGCACTTCGAAGCTCGACAAATGCATCAATAACAAGTGTATTTCCTTGAATGGCACCTGCAGAACCCCACTTATAGGTTGGCACTCTGTTTTTAAGGATGTCTCAGTGATCCATCAATGTTGCACAAATGACATCAGCGTCATTGACAGTGAGTCAGTGCTGACAGAATTATATATTCTAAGCATGAAGATGACTACTTGGTTGCAGAAGTAGCTGACATAGAAGAGAGAAAAGGAAATAGGGTATCAAATGCCACTTTTTGGGGGGACCAAAATTTTAAAAGTGGCTCAAAGAAATAATGGGGAATCATATAGACTGGAAACCGGAAGTATTTTTATTAGGCACAACCACAAAAAAGTACAGCAGAGAAACACTACATCTAATTTTACACATTATGTAAAAGCCAGAATAACATATGCCCAAAATTGGAAAAATAATGTAGTACCAAAGGAAGAAGAGGTGATAAGAAAGATCTTAGAGGTAAAAGCATTTTGGATAAAAATATGGTGGATTATGCAAAATGTTCTTTAAAAAGGATAAAGTTTACCCCTCAGTTATTCTTGTTAGGTATAATTACTGATTGTACTGTTATAGAGACTAACTTGATTTTGCACTTAACAACCGCAGCAAGACTGTTGGTGGCGCAATACTGGAAGAAGGAAGATCTGCCTACTATTCAAGAATGGACATTAAAAGTCACAAATTTAGCAGAGACGGCTAAAATATCAGCATATCTCAAGGACCATTCCAATGAGAGATATAAACTGGAGTGGAGAAGATGGATTGACTATACTCAAAATAAATATGGGACTAAGAAATTCCAGAGAGTTTATGACTGAAGAAACAAGGAATGATATAATCTGTTTAGAGTTAGCCTAGCAAAGAGGAATTAAAGCTCAAATGAAAGATGATACTAACTTTTTAAAGTTTATTTTAGAATATCTTTTTAAAAGATTTATACCCTGTATTGGTTCTGGGAAGTCGGTGGGTGGGTGGGGAGGGTAAGGGGGGAGGTAAACATTTGTAAAAGTTTTTTTTTTCAAAAATTTTCAATAAAAAAAATAAAAAAGAAAGATCTTAGAATGTTCGGAGATGGACAAATTGACGAAGGAAATACAAGGAAAGGAGGAATCAGAATACTATTTAATTTAGGGGAAATGGTATAAATGGTTAGATGACAGAAATAAAAAAACAGGGAAATATAAAATAACGATGTAGTTGTCAGGCCTGCAGCTGGTTCCTTTTGGGATCTTTGGCCTGCCACACTAATATTCTATCCTACTATGCTGTTTCATTAGTGGGGAATTGGGAGGGGGAATAGTAAGGAGTATAATGTGATGTTGTCAAAATAAAACATTCCTTTCTAGAATTCAAGGCCATCCTTTGTCTCTGCACCTCTGCACCTGACCGGAACTGGATGGGTGGAATCTGTTTTCACGGCAGTGGAAGATTGGACCATGTGATGGACTTGTGAGTGTGGGAGCAAGATCATGAACTCTCAACTGGGTGGGGAAAACCGAGAAGCTTTCAGATTCGGGTTTTCCCAGATGTGCCAACATGGCTCTCTTAATAAATTAGACTTTTGACAATACTTTGCCTTGGACTCTGATTTAATTTTCGATGTTATTTGGAACCCTGACAATAGTAGGATGTTAGGACATAATGATAAGATAGGAGATAGTAAAGATATGTTAAAATATAGTAATTGAATGACAGTCTAATATACAGTTCAAATGATAGTAAAGACGATAGTCTGATATAAATAGTTAAGTATAAATAAGTTTGGAATTGTACATAAAAATGAGTAATGAATAAGGGGACCACGAATGTAAGAAATAAACATATAGGAGGGAAGATACCAGAGGGATTCAGCCAGTTCGCACCTATTCGGGAGAACCGGTTGTTAACTTTCTAAGTAGTTCAGAGAACCGATTGTTGGAAGAAATCTCCTTTTGTTTTTTTCCACTTTACAGGGCTAATCCTGTAAGGAAGGCAGGAAGGAAACATTCTAGTGTTGTTTCTAGCCTAATCTAGAGGGCCTACTGGAAGTTTCTGGCCTCCAGAGGGCCTCTGGAGCCGTTTTCGCCCTCCCGGAGGCTCGACAAAAACCTCCAGAGCTGGAGGAGGGCAAAAACGCTCCCTCCCTCCGCCGTGGCGCAGGAGGCTGACTAGGCCACGCCCACCATGGCCATGCCCACCTGGCAACAAGGCAGAGAACTCCTCGCTAAAAGTTTTGAAGCCCACCCCTGTATAAAAGCATATGTTTCCTGGTTTGTTCTGTGTTCTGTCTGGTTGCGTGTTTTTTTTTTCTTACTGAAATCATACATTTCTGCCCCTTCTGTTTGTTATGAGACAAACAGGCAATCTTTTTGGAGAGATCTCCTGCAACCTTTAGCCACTTCCTCACTGCTGTCTCAGTCTCCGGGGAGTGAGCATTGTAAGCATTTTCATGCTGTACTTGAAATGAGATTATAGACTGGTCCACTCAGCTGACTTAATGGATTTTAAAAGACTAGATCCTATTAATGCAGTCAGTGCCCCAGGATATCTCTACTACTGAAGACAAGATAATCTGCCATGAAAATTAAATCCTGCCTCAAAACACGAGGTCTGCTTAATGTGATCCATTACACAGTTTACTTGTTTATATCTAATATTGTAACAGGAATAGGTTTCTGAGCAGCAGGACACAACTAAAAAGAAAAGTAAATTACCAGGAAAATGAGTTTTACTGCCTCCTCCCTCTCTCTCTCTCTCTCCCTCTCTCTCTCTCTCTCTCTCTCTCTCTCTCTCTCTCTCTCTTGTTTTCTCTTTTTGTCTTCCTTTGTTTTTCTTCTTAGCCTTCTTGCACAGAGGGAAACAAGCAGGGGGAAACATTTAAATATATAATCAGTGGCAAGCTGATTTCAGTTATTTCACTGAATAAGGAATACCAGAGGTGAAAGGTGCAGTGCTAGAGATGTGCAAAGAACCACAATTATTTCCTCACCAATTCAGGAACGGAATCATTAAACTGGGGGCAGATTAATGAAGCATAGTCATTCTATTCTGGATGTTTCTGAATGAGTTTGCCACCGCTGTAGAATCACTGAATGTCACGCTGTTGTTAATGTTAGCAAGTTTCCCCTAACATTCAGCTGGAATTTCCCTTTCTGTAATTTAAATTCATTATTCTGTATCCTGCACTCTGGCATGATAGAGAATAGGTCTTCACCACCCTATAGCTGACTTATTTTCAGGAACTTGGAGAATCCCAACATTTTCCAACCTCACTTTTCTCTTTTTAAGACTAAACATCCTTAATTCCTTCGCTTTTCCTTCACATGATTTATTTTCCAGTCCTCATCGCTTTTTTCTGAAACTCTTCTAAATAGTTGAAATACTTCTTAAAGTGCACATCCCAAAACTTTACATAATACTAGTGGAAGAATCTAATCAACAAATAGTAAAATGGAACTTTTTCCCCCTTTCCTGACATAGTCCCACAGTTTTCACTTTTATCAGATCAACAAATGTTAATCCTGTGGAAAGTTTGCACCCACCCCTCTCCTAGAAAAATGGAATATTTTAGGAAATATTAAAAAGACAGAATATTTCCCCAAAAAGACAGAAACTTAAACCCACCCACCCCTTTGTCAATGGGGCATTAAGGCCTGAGCCAGTCTATTCTACATAACAAAGATCTACCTCCTTCAGGCAGAGCCATAATAGGAATCCCAAAGTCCTTTCATTACATCATCACCCAGAAAGAGTCAACCAAGCTTGGGACTCAGGACAGCCTACAGAGTTGCCCCAGCATGGCCCCATGGGAGTCTGACAACCAATCAGAATGCAAGCTCAAATTCAAAAGCCCAGAGAGGGCATAAAACCTAGCCACTCTCAGCATCTCTGCCCTTTTTTTCCCTTCGCCCAAGGCATGTGATCCTGTCCATCAATAAACCTTCTTTCCAAGTAACTTCCATGAATCTAGTGCCTTTTTCCCCACTTGGAACTGAACCCATATGGAAATTTATTCCAACAATCCATTGGTTGAAACAGGCATTGAAATAGGAATTAAGTGATGTCATAAACTGTGACAGAATGACTGGTCCAAAGTCACCGAGCTACCTTTCATGCCTAAGGCCAGACTAGAACTAATTGTCCCCTAATTTCTAGCTTGATGCCTTAACCACTAGACCAAACTGGCTCATAGTGGAACTGTTTTTTTTTAATGTGGGAATTAAATATATGACTATATTTGCTTTTTTCCTCCCATCTACCACACATTCCTGATAATGTAAAGTAATAGTATTTCTTAAAAAAAATTGGCTTGGTAGTTGATTGCGAACTAAGGCAGCAGTGTGATATGGATCCACACCATATTCAGAATCAGAATAGATCTGGAAGGGACGTTGGAGGTCTTCTAGTCCAGCCTCCTGCTCAAGCAGGAGATCCTATATCATTTCAGACAAGTGACTGTCCAGTCTCTTCTTAAAAAACCCCAGTGATGATGCGCCTACAACTTCTGAAGGTAAATGCTTCTACTGGTTAATTGTCCTCAGTGTTAGGAAGTTTATCCTTAAAAAGTTTATCCCAGTCTGTGCTGAGTTTGAGGAAAGGATGACAGGCAGGAAAATCCCCCTCCCCATTTTCCTGCCGTTCACAAAAAAGGCTCCTGTCAGTCATCTTTTCTTTTGGATCTTTGGCCTGCCGCACTTTCTATTATTCTATTTTGCATTTTTAATAGTTTTTATTGAATGTTTTAATCTTTAAAAACAGAAAGAAAAACACAACAAGAAAAGACAAAACACAAAACTTACATAACAATATAAAGTAATTATAAAGCCTTCTGTATCGCCTTTCAAGTTTAGCCTTTATAGTTCTCCATTCTGCATTGCTTTCCTATTGCTTTTACCTTGTCCTATAATATAACAACAGTTGTACTAACTTATAATAATATTAATTATTTATATCACCATATATTTACATTCTCTATTTTCTATTGTGGGAAAATGGGAGGGGGGAATTGTACAGAGTGAGATGATATGTAGCCATAACAAAATTCTTTCTAGAAAGCCAAGGTCATCCTTTGTCTTTGCACCTCTGCACCAGAGGTGGGTTCCTACCAGTTCGCACCAGTTCGGTAGAACCGGTTTGTCAAATCTACTGAACCAGTTAGAAGAGGTTCCACCAGAAAGCAGGCCACACCTACAGAAGAGGTTCCAAAATTTTTTGAAACCCACCACTGACACACACACACACACAGACTCACACAGAGAGAGAGAAAGAGAAAGAGAAAGAGAAAGAGAAAGAGAAAGAAAGGAAGGAAGGAAGGAAGGAAGGAAGGAAGAAAGAAAGAAAGAAAGAGTGAGAGAGAGATGAAAGAAAAAAAGGAAAAAGGGACAGAGAGACAAAAGGAAGGAAAGAGAGAGAGAGAGAACACATGGCTTGCAAGCCACTCCCACCAGGTCACATGGCTGGCAAGCCACTCCCACAAAGGAGGCCACATCCACAGATTTTTTGAAACCCACCACTGCTCTGCACCTGATGGGAACTGGATGGGTGGAAGCTGCCAGTGTGGCAGGGAAAGAATGGAGCATGTGATCAACTTGTGGGTGTGGGGGCAAGATCTTGAACTTCCAACTAGGTGCCAACATGGCTCTCTTAATAAATTGGAACTTTGAGCAATACTTCGTCTTCAACTCTGATTTACTTTTGGATGCTATTTGGACCCCTGAGAGCTCCATTCCGAGCCTTCAGCGTATCCCAGGATTGCAACGCTGAAGGCTCCAAATTGAGCCTTTTTTTGGAAATGAGAGGAAAATGGGGGGGGGATTTTCCTGCCGTTCGTTAAAAAGGCTCCATTCCAAGCATTTGGCCTTGTAATCCTGTGGTATGCGGCCTTTTCCCAAGCGACATTTGATCACTTGAAAAGGACAGGCTGCACCCGGAGAGAAGGCATGAGAGGCAGCTCCTGGGCCTCGCTGGCTCAGCTGATCCATGGGCACCAATTAAGAGGCCGAACAGCCATGAGGTGACGGGGGAAAGGCTGCCTTCTGTGCTGGCCACACCCACCTCCTTCACTGGGACTTTATTTTTGAGGTAGGGCATATATTAGGCTCCAGAAAAAATTAGGCTAGGGTTTATTTTTGAGATGGGTCATATTTTCAAGGAAACATGGTTTTTTAAAAAACATCTGTTTTTTAAATTATTTTTTCCAGTATCTTCACAGGTATTGATGTTACAATGATTGCAGAGGTGGGTTGCTGCCAGAATTCTGGCCTGGGTCGCTGCTGGTTCTGCCATGCCCCCAAACCAGTTCCCTCACCACCACTGGGCCACCACCATTTTTCTTCATAGTGATTGCAGTATCCAGTATCTTCACAGGTATTGATGTTACAATGATTGCAGAGGTGGGTTGCTGCCAGAATTCTGGCCTGGGTCGCTGCTGGTTCTGCCATGCCCCCAAACCAGTTCCCTCACCACCACTGGGCCACCACCATTTTTCTTCATAGTGATTGCGTGTGCACAAAGGCACGCACTGTTCAATTTACATTGAACAGCGGGCGGGCGCATTGGACATGTGTTACAAACAAGTAGTAAAACCGGCAGCAACCCACCCCTGGCTGATTGGTCTGTAGGTTCCTGGATCTGATTTTTTTTCCCCTTTTTTGAAAATGGGAACCATACCTTTTCCAATCCTCTGGTAGTTCCCCGGTGCTCCAAGATATGAGATAACATCGGCCAGTTCCTTCAGCACTCTGGGAAGAAATCCATCAGGTCCTGGTGATTTATATTCATCAAGGTCAGACAGGTGTTCTCTTACCATTTTCTTGCTTGTTTTAATTTTTATTTCTAGTCTGCCTTTTACAGTTACGTTTTTGGTAGGATGAACTATAGGTTCATTATGAAAACTGATGCAAAGAATGAGTTAAGCAGCTCTGCTTTCTCTCTACTGCCTGTTACTTCCTTGCCATCTTCTCTCTTAAATAGACTTAAATGTCAATGTTTCCTTGACATTTTTCTTATTATTTAAAACCCAAGTTACAAATATTTTCCATTATTTAAAAACTTTTTTTATTATCTTTGACTTTTGTTGCAAGTCTTTTGTTCATTCTGAGCTTTTGCTTTCCTGACCTCATTTTTACAGATTTGGGCTGTCTGCTGAGACTTTGCCTTAGTTATGTGTCCATTTCATTTTTTTGTACTTATCCTTTTTGTCTTTCAGTTTATCAGAGATCTTTGTGCAACCATGCTGGTTTCTTGGATTTATTGCTTTTCATTTTCAGTGATATTGTGCTGGAGTGAGCTTTTATGATCATAGTTTTCAGAGTTTCCCGTGATTCTTGAGTTGTTTTCATCCATGGCATTTTTCTTAGGCTCTCTCAGTTTTTTAAAATCAGCTTTTTAAAAGTTTAAGATAATGTCTGGATTATGTTCTATTGCTTGTGTTTGCATTATATTGAATTCCAATATGACATGGTCACTCTCACTCAACGTTCTGGCAACTTCAACTTCCTCCATCCACTTCTTCTCTATGTAGGAATTAGGTGCAATATAATTTTTCCTCTAGTTCCTTCCTCTACCTTTGATGACAAAGTTTCAGCTAAGATGGTTAGGAATCTATTCGATCTCCCACTTGCTGCAGACTTTGTCTCCCAATTGATATCAGGGTAGTTAAAGTCTCTCATTACTACTGTGGTATGTTTACTACATACATTTGTTAGTTGTTTAACAAAAAGGTCATCTATTTCTTCTGCCTGGTTGGGTGGCCTGTAGTACATGCCTATAGCAATGTCATTCTTTTTTCCTTTTGTATTGACCCACATGGATTCTAGGAAGTTTTCATCCTTGGTTTTGTGGATTTCTGTAGAGATATAGTGATGTTTTATATATAATGCAACTCTA